>NC_053491.1:246845530-246970530 GCF_905171775.1 Rana temporaria
AAAAAAAAGTAGCCTACGGAGATTTTTAAGTACTGAAGCTTGGCGCTATTAAACAAGTGTGTGCAATTTTAAACCATGACATGTTAGGTATCTATTTTCTCTGTGTAACATCATCTTTCATAGTATACAAAAAATAATAGTGCTAACTTTATTGTTTTTTTCTTTATTATTCATGAAACAGTTTCTTTCCAAAAAAAATCATTTGAAAAATTGCTGTGTAAATACCGTTTAACATAAAAAGCCAAACTCAACTGTCATTACGGTGCTTCTATACAGGAATGAGCCATGAATTGATGTCCACACAACTGCCTTGCAGATTGTCTTTGGGAACACTGGGCCTGCTGCCACTCAGAAGTTTGAGATCCTTCTATTGGAGAGTGCTGTGACCCCCTGACCCAGCCAACCCTTTCAACATCCAAGGAGACCCAAGCCAAAGCCAAGGAGATGAGCTTCACCAACAAGAGGCAATAATCTTGTTGGAAGCTGTGCAATCATTTTTCCTGGGGGGGGGGAGGGGTCAGCGTTGCTTGCTCCCCTGGATCTCCGGCCCCTAGAAAGAAGGTTTTGTTGGCAGTTTAATAAGGGAATATGTAGATTTGGGAGCTTGTGTCAGTACAAACATGAGTGCGTGTGATGCAGAGGCACCCACCCCCTGCTTCAAACAGGGAAAGGGGCGTGCCGGGGATGCCGGTGAAAAAAGCGATGATGCCAGTGAAGATGGAGAAGATGCTCCCTTTTCTAAATATGTGATTGATGGCACTGTTCTCCCGGGGGTCCTATTCGCTTCCAGACACTCCCTGTTAAGATGTCGGTAGGGACACTTCACCAGGAGTAGATATCCTTCCTTGTCTTACCTAAGGCCTCAACCCCTATTGTTCTGGGACTCCCTCGGTTACGGCTCCATTCTCCACACGTTGACTTCACTACTGGACAGATCCTGGCTTGGGGTTCCTCCTGTTCTTCGTCCTGCCTACCCAAGGGTGCCCCAAAAGAGAAACTTCCTGTTGCCACCATCCCAGTATCTTTTGCTCTTCCTACTGTATGTAGTGATTTCCAGGATGTGTCCTGCAATAGTCAGGTTGATGCACTCTCTAGCCCATGTGGCACTCTGGATGAGGAGCCCACCTGTGAACCTGAGCCGATCATTCACTCCAGTTTGCATAACAGGTTACCTTTGTCTGTCCCAAAAACGCACAGCCAGGCTAGCTGGTCTGCAAGTTCCGCAGTCGCTACGCCTTGTGATGCAATTCGGGTTGTCGCTACACCTGACTATGCTATTCACTCGGCCTCTGCATCAGTTATGCCAGTCCAGCCCATGTCCAGTGAGCTTCCTACCTTTTCTTGTTCAGGACCTTCTGCAACCTTGCCTCATCCTAGTACAATTACGTCCATTCAAACCTGTCTAAGGGGCTCAATCCATCCTTTGGATAGACTGCCTCATTCGGCCAGGTGGGGTTTTCAACCTTGTTTTCAGGGCTCTCTGCATTCTGCTGGTTTTTCTGCTATCCAGCTTGACTCCTGTGTCATGTCACCTTCTAACTCAGTGTTTCTCAACTCCAGTCCTCGGGGCGCACCAACAGGTCATGTTTTCAGGATTTCCCTCAGATCAAACTGCTGTGGTAATTACTAAGGCAGTGAAACTGATAAAATCACCTGTGCACAATAATGGAAAGCCTGAAAACAAGACCTGTTGGTGCGCCCCGAGGACTGGAGTTGAGAAACACTGTTCTAACTAACCTGACCTCAGGGTTCCTCTGACCTCTGCCCAGTCTGATGGTCCTGTGCTAGATGCCCAGTTCATCTTTAGGGGTCTGGGGAACCCTCCTCAGATTCCCGTTGATCCTCTCATGCCCTTGCTTATTTCCAAAAGGCCTTTGGTCCTCAATAAATCCTCTTGTCCTCTCTCTACTTCGGTTCTGGTCAATGTTCTGGATTCTCGTCTCTGCAGAGGCATTCTTCAGTATCTTGTGCATTGGAGAGGGTTTGGTCCTGAGGAGGCATCTTGGATCGCTGCATCTGAGGTCTTTGCACCTCGTCTGTTGAGGAGGTTTCGTCTGGGATTTCTCTTTAGGCCTGGGCCCAGGCTGGTGAGGGGGAGGGGCCATAAGAGGGAGGGTACTGTCATGGATATGCAATAAAGTCTGGCAGCTTACCTGTCTCAATGTGTTCATTTGAGGCCTGACTCTTTTCCTGGCTGTCTTTTATCACCTTCCTTCCTGTATGGCTCCACCCAGGCCATCCCAGGAAGCCTATATTAACCACTGCACTGCTAGTATGCTTTGCTGTTCAACCTTTGTTAGTAGCTTGAGTTCCTGTCTGTTGTGTGCTAAGTTTACCTTCCTGTGTACCGATTTTGGCTCGTCCCTGACTACTCCTGCTTGCCGGTTTCCCTGACCTTTTGCCTGTCCCTCGGTTACCCTTGTCTGCCTGTTGCCCTGACCTTGGTTAACCCATCACTATCGCTTATCCTGGTTGCTGCTTCCCCTCTCTCCCTGCGGAGCGTGACCTAGGGGACCCCAGGGGTCGCGACCTGGAACCAGCTGCAGTGAAGGCCATCCTCACCACCAGAGGCTCTGGTGAACACCAAGCTGGGTCTTAGACTCTGTGCCCTGGGGAATCTTAGGCTCACGCTTCCTCTCTGTTCGCAGCAGACGGCTAAAGGGTTCACTACCCTGTGGTGCATCCCTGACCCTAACGGGGTGCACTTGTCACCTGGCCACAGGTAACCTGACACATGGTAAGTGGGTCAGCTTCTCCGATCCCGAGAATGAATTTATCAATGACACAATGGCAGTTACCGCCTCCGATTCCTCACCTGAATGCTCTATAAGGTCTCCGGTCCTAAATCTTTCAAATGATGGTAATCATTCAGGAAACCCTCAAGGGCACCACAAAAAAGCGAAACAGAGAAACAACATAAGAAAACCAGGAGAGGAGGCAAGAGACACACATACTCCAAATAAAATGTCTTATATGTTGCGGGGCAGAAATAAGTGAATACATCTAATGTCATTAACATCTCGGACAGGATCTTGAATAATGAAGAATTGCTGCTTTTATCTAAAGGACTCAACTTCTGTCCCACGAGACATTTTGATCTCTTTAGTACTTATTGGATGTCAACAAATTTTCTCGTAGCCTCACTCTGAAGAGACATTACTTTGATCCCTCTTCAGAGGAGCATGACATTTCTTCCGGTAATCGGGATATGGGTGTGTCTCCTCCTTCGCCTGTTTTTTTCACAGAGGTCTGTGCACTCCAGGATCTCATTGATCTAGCCACAGAGTCTGATCTTGGTCACGTTGATCCCACTGATGTTCCCAATAGCATATCTTTTAAGCTTAGGTCGGATTTCTACCCAGTGGGGTCACGTGGCAAAGATCTCCACCTTTTTCAAAAGATGGTGGAGAGGGATCTTACCCAGTTGGCCCTACATTGCCGAAATAAATCCATGCCAACAATCTGTCTAGGTTAGAAAGCAAGGCACTTAAAGACCTTGAAATGGACACCAACATTGTAATTAGGAATGCCGACAAGGGCGGTTTAGTGGTTGTCTTAAATTCAGACTCATATAAGAATAAAGCTTTACATCAGCTGTCAGACAGCCACACATATCAACCTCTCAAATGTGATCCCACTATCCCTTTTTCTAAATTACTCTCTCTTTTACTAGACAAAGCTGTCCATGTGGGTATTTTTTCAGAAAAAGAAAAGTTGATTTTTATCCCTGATAGACCAATTATGCCCATGTTCCATCATCTGCCCAAAATACACAAGGGGCTAGATCCCCTTATAGGCAGACCAATAGTGGCGGTATTGGATCGTTGAATGAACGCCTGGGTGAGTGGGTTGACAGTCAGCTTCAGCCTTTGGTTGTCAACCTCCCAGGCTTCCTCCAGAAAACTAAGCAACTTTTAATCAAACTTCAGGATTTTCAATGGAAAAGTAATTATAGATGGGTCACATGTGATGTTACCAGTCTCTATTCTAGCATCCCACACCATTTGGGTATACTAGCGGTATCTGTATTCTTGAAGGAATCAGGGAAATTTTCACTAGTTCTACAGGAATTTATTTTACTTGCCCTTGAATACCTTCTAACACATATTTTTTTTTATGTTTGACGGGGACTACGATCTCCAGAGATGCGGGGCTTCTATGGGAGCGAAATCTTCACCTTCCCTTGCCAACCTCTATATGGGGTTGTGGGAGAGGTCCCACATCTTTGGATGTGATAGCCCCCATCTTTTGGATACCGTTTTCTTTTGTCGGTTCATTGATGACCTCCTATTTGTGACATCTGATGGGGACACTGACCTCCAGGTGTGGCTTGAGTTTCTTAACCACAATTCCTTGAACCTCCAGTTCACAGGAAAACTCAGCGCTGTCTCTATGGATTTCCTGGATGTCAACCTTACAATTGATAATGGCATGGTTACCACCAGCACCTATAGGAAACCTACAGCAGGGAACGCACTCTTGAGGGCAGATTCAGGCCATCCGAGTCACACAGTTTGTGATGTCCCTTATGGACAATTCCTTAGGCTTAAGCGCCTATGCAGTGAAACTGCAGATTTCACTGTTGAGGCAGCCAACATGACACAGAGATTCATCGATAGAGGCTATCATCCAAGAGCGGTTCAGAGAGCTCTAGCATCTGCTAGTAGTATCCCTAGAGAGGCATTATTACAGGATCACACTAAAAAGGACAATCACAAAACAGACATGTCCTTTAACAGGGTTCCGGTGTTTTCTACCCCTTATAGTCTTGAATCAAACAAAATTAATTTAACTATTAAGAAATATCTTCCCATTTTATTAAATGATTCAATCTATCAAGTTATTCTATCTAAGGGCATTAAAACTGTATCCCGGAGAGCCCCTACACTGGGCAGTCATCTTTCACCCAGTCTTTTCTTTAGTAAACCCCGGACAACTAATTGGTTGCAGTTTAGGGGTACTTTCAAGTGTGGCATCGCTGGATGCAATTATTGCAAACATATCAAAACAGGGCAGGTTGTACAGTCTAGCATTAACAGCAAGCAGTTTGATATGTCGCAATTTATGAACTGTAACACAAAGTTCCTGGTTTATGTCATTGAGGTGTCCTTTTATGAAAGTGCGGTAAAATACCGCTATTCAGTTCTCAGGCAATCTCAGGGGAGATCGCTCTCCTCTGAGTGCCTGTTTATGAATCTTTGTAGATTGCTTCTCATGTTGAGATGAGGAGCGATCTACAAACGGCGGGAACTCCTAAAAACTACTCCTCTCACTGAAATCTCGCGAGATGTAGCGGGATTACAGTATGAGGAAGTGTAAAATAGAAATGTTTAACACAAATCAGCACACCATGGGCCAAATTCTCAAAAAAGCTGCCTAACTTAACTTTCAGCAGTTAAGTTACACTGACTTAAAATTTCTACCTAAGTGCCTGATCCACAAAGCACTTACCTAGAAATTACACGCCGTGTAACTTAAGTGCCTCCGTCGCAAGGCGGTCCTCCTCTCCGGGGGGCGTTTAAAATTTAAATGAGGCGCGCTCCCGCGCCGGTCGTACTGCGCATGCGTGTGACGTAATTTTCCCGACGTGCAGCGCGCGAACGTAATTTACGGCGGGCTTTGTGGATTGCGACGGGACACTAAAGTTGCGACGGGTGAAAAAAAAAAAAGCGCCGGGAAAACAAAAAAGAAAAATTGTCAGCGTCGCTCGGCATGCATTTCTGAGAGGGAGAACTCCATGCCAATTTTCAAAGAAAAAACCGGCATGGGTTCCCCCCCCAGGAGCATACCAGGCCCTTAGGTCTGGTATGGGTTGTAAGGAGACCCCCCCTACGCCGAAAAATCGACGTAGGGGGTCCCCCTACAATCCATACCAGACCCGTATCCAAAGCACGCTACCCGGCCGGTCAGGAAAGGGAGTGGGGACGAGCGAGCGCCCCCCCCTCCTGAGCCGTGCCAGGCCGCATGCCCTCAACATGGGGGGGTTGGGTGCTCTGGGGCAGGGGGGCGCACTGCGGCCCCCCCCACCCCAGAGCACCCTGTCCCCATGTTGATGAGGACAGGACCTCTTCCCGACAACCCTTGCCGTTGGTTGTCGGGGTATGCGGGCGGGGCTTATCGGAATCTGGGAGTCCCCTTTAATAAGGGGGCCCCCAGATACCAGCCCCCCACCCTAAGTGAATGGATATGGGGTACATCGTACCCCTACCCATTCACCTGGAGGCAAAAAGTAAAAGTTATTAAACACACAACACAAGGGTTTTTAAAATAATTTATTAGTCTGCTCCGGAGGCCCCCCCTGTCTTCTTTATTAGCTCTAATACCAGGGGGGGCTTCTTCTTCCACTCTCCGGGGGTCTTCTCCGCTCTCCGGGGGTCTTCTTCTATCTTCGCCGCTCTCCGCTGTTGACTCGGCGCACCCCGGTTCTTCTGCAGCTGTCCGGTGCCTTCTTCTTCAGCGCTGGCTGCCTGCTATCTTCGTGTGTTAGCTCAATTACTAGCAGGCAGCCATCGCGGTCTTCTGTGACGTCATGTTCTTCTTCTCCCTTCTTCCGATGTTGACACGTCGCCTCTTCTCACTGCAATGATGGAAGCGCGCCTTGCATCCCATTTATATAGGCATCACTGTCCCATCATGCTCCGGTAGGTACCCACGTGGTATCCATTCACTTAGGGTGGGGGGCCGGTATCTGGGGGCCCCCTTATTTGAGGGGACTCCCAGATTCCGATAAGCCCCCGCCCGCAGACCCCGACAACCAACGGCAAGGGTTGTCGGGAAGAGGTCCTGTCCTCATCAACATGGGGACAGGGTGCTCTGGGGTGGGGGGGCCCGCAGTGCGCCCCCCTGCCCCAGAGCAGCCAACCCCCCCATGTTGAGGGCATGCGGCCTGGCACGGCTCAGGAGGGGGGGGCGCTCGCTCGTCCCCACTCCCTTTCCTGACCGGCCGGGTAGCGTGCTTTGGATACGGGTCTGGTATGGATTGTAGGGGGACCTCCTACGTCGAATTTTCGGCGTAGGGGGGGTCTCCTTACAACCCATACCAGACCTAAGGGCCTGGTATGCTCCTGGGGGGGGAACCCATGCCGGTTTTGAATTTAAAAATTGCCGTGGAGTTCTCCCTCAGGAATGCATACCAAATGCCGTCGCTTGAATGGGCCTTTACAAGGTGTGACTAATTTTCCACATTGTAAAACCAGCCCTAGTTTTGCTCAAGCAAATCGGAACTTACGCAGAAATCACAATGCTGAAAAGCGTTGTGGATCTGCTTAAGTCCTCATTTGCATACTCAAAGCTGCATTTCAATGAGAAATGCCCCCAGCGGCGGATGCGGTACTGCATCCTAAGATCTGACCGTGTAAGTGTCTTACACATGTCAGATTTTCTGCCTAACTTTGGAAAAAGCCTTTTGAGGATCGTTTCCAAAGTTAGGCACAGACTGAACAGCAGTTCCGCCTGCGTATCTCTTTTGGGAATCAGGCCCCATATTCCCCAACACATTAATAAAATAATAAAGTTAAATTCCCCCTACACAATCTACATTAACCAAATTATTAAAAAACATTTAGCCAGATTCAGGTAGGCCTTGTACTCACAAGCAGACATGTCCGATGAAACCGGTCCGCGGACCGTTTTCATCGGACATGTCTGCCCGGGGACTTCTGTTCGATGGCTGTACACACCATCGAACAGAAGTCCGCGCGTAAACAATGGTCGCGGTGTCGCCGCGACAATGACGTGGCGACGTGGGCGGGCCTGCCTTTTAAATGCTTCCACGCATGCGTCGAAGTCATTCGACGCATGCGAGGGATGGCGGACGGCCAGACATGTACGGTAGGTCTGTACAGACGACCGTACATATCCGGGCGGACAGGTTTCCAGCGGACTGTTTTAAAGCAAGTCCAGGAAACAGTTGTCCACTGGAAACCTGTCCGATCCGCCCGAAAATGGTCCGCTCGGGCCTACACACGGCCAAACATGTCTGCTGAAACTGGTCCGCGGACCAGTTTCAGCAGACATGTTCGGTCGTGTGTACGGGGCCTAGAGATACGACGGCGTATCAGTAGATACGCCGTCGTAACTGCAAATCTGCGCCGTCGTATATTTAAGTGTATTCTCAAATTGAGATATGCTTAAATGTAGCGAAGATACGACCGCCGGACGGAACTCCAGAGCTGTCAGCTGGTATTTCCTGATAGTCCCAGGCAAAAGGAACCCAGACCTGCTGCTGAGCAGAATCTAGCAGCCGTCTGTAGGTGATCTCCAGCTCCCATTCCTGATTGGCTAGAAACTCCAAATCTTCCAGTACCCAGGGAACTTCTGAGACATTCAGCATCCGCTCTCTGAAATCTAAGATTTCTTCCAAACGCCACTCCAAATCGCTCCCAAAGTCAGGGTCTTTCGACAGCTTTTCTAATAACAGCCCCAGGCTGCCGTAGCCAAAGCTTTATGTTGGGGTGTTGTCCGCTGTCCACGGGCACACCTTGGCTACATACCAGCAGAGAGCTCTGTAGCTCTCGTCCAACCGCATCTCTGCCTGGGCCAGCTTGGTTAACTTAGCTATAGGGCACTATTAGTTCTGTCCTTACATGCTTTCATAAGAGTATTTGCAACCTTAAAGCCTCTTACACACAATCGGGCAAAGCGTAGGACTTTTGTCCGAAGGGCGTTGGCCGTGAACTTGTATTGCATAAAAACTGCAAATAATTGTCAGCCAACAAACACGAAACTGTGTGGTTTTTAAGCTCTTTAGCGCCACCCTTTGGGCAACTTCTGCTAATGTTGTGTTATTGTGAGCATTGCTTCTAAGCATGCGTGTTTGTGCTTTGGAGTTTTGTCCGAAGATCGGATAATCCGCCAACACACATTTGTTGGCGGACAATTTTAAAGCATGCTATCCCACATTTGTCCGTGGAAAATCCGACAACAATTGTTCGATAGACAAACGGTTGTATTTTCCGACAACAGCCTGTCATTTCACAATTCCCGTTGGATAATCTGATTGTATGTAAGAGGCTTAGGCACCTGAGATCCATTAGCCTCTGCCTCTTAAGACATCAGCTTCCACCCATCGGGTGCTGGAGGGAGTGTATCCTTGACATTCTTTAGGAGAAGCAGAGGGTACCAAGGCCCCTTCAGCCAATCTAGGATCACCACCAGAATTGTCTTCTTCCCCTGTCACAGCCTCACTAGGAAGCTGAGAATCAGGGGGAGCAGTTGAAAGGCATAATCTGTCTTGGGGATCAACTCTGCGATCAGCACCTCCACCCAGATTGCCTGCAGATGACACAAACGGGATAATCCTATTAACGGGTTAATGGTACTACTTTGTGCACCTGCCTGCATAGTATTACCTGTGGAGGAGCTCAGGCTATGCACAGAGGCTTCAGCGAGCAAGTACATAGTAATGCAGCATTTGTTATGATACAAAGCATTTTTTTATTTACCTTACCCAACCTCTGCAGTCTGACGGTAAACACTTTCTACTGCGTGGGCACGCTTGCCATGGGGAGACTCTGCTAACAGTGCTGCCCATTTTACATGGACCAAGCGGACCCCGGACAAGGCTGTTATAGCCATGATAAAAGCCACCCTAAGGACAAGTAGTGGGGCTCCCTAGATTATAGGTAATTTAACTGGTACACCAGGGACTGCATACAGACTAAACCCACACGCATGGACGGACGGTAAGCCATTTAGACCTGCCAAGTAGAGGAGCACACCTAGGTCTTGCAGGTGTGCTCAACATTTTGAGTTAGGTCCTTGCAGCATGGGGGGGGGGGGAGCCCATACCCCAGCTGTGCTGACACAAAGCCATCAGGGAAAACATTTTTTCAGCACCCTTTTCAGATATAAGTCCTACTGTGTTTAAAACATTATGATATGAAATGTAAAACAATGCTCCTAGGGTTTAGAAGAGGAACCCCTGGAGCATTTTTTCTCAAGGAATGTTCTTGGATTTAAATGCTGTACGATGTTGCAATAAATATCCTTCTTTTGGAATATTACCTTGGATTCTTCTTGTTTGTTAATGTTATCTGATCATGTGAAGACATTACTTCTTAGTGATGAGCATTTAAAATGCAAAAAGGCTATTTATGCGTCAGCTGATGATAAGTGTCACTGGCAAATGTATGCCCGTTCATTTATTAATAAAAGATAGAGAAAAACAAAGGGCTTTTTTATATAAAAAAAAAAGCTGTTCAGCAACAGAGAATATCTAGAAATATCCCTGGGCATCCATCCAAGTCCCAGCAATATATTTGGCCTCATTCTTGAAAGTGTTTTTCTTTATAACAGGAATGTATTGTCCTTTCAATGGTTTATTATACCTTTTTTTATATATGTGATTAATGTACAATAGATCAGTCTAACATAGATAATCCTATCATTAAAGTGGTTTTAAACTTCAGACATGAAATATAAACAAAGCATATTCCTCTATAGTGTGCACTTGCTGTATCTCTATCCAGAGCACTAAGTGGCATTTTTGTCTGCTGCCTCCTTCCTCTGCTATCTGTAGGACACACTTCTGACAAGTTTTCCTGACACTCAGGCCTCGTACACACGTCCGAGTTAACACATCGTTTTCCTCGTCGAGTTCCTTGTTAGGCTTGTCAAGGAACTCGATAAGCTTGCTTTGCGTACACACTGTCAAGACAAAATCTCCTCGTTTTCAAACGCGGTGACGTACAACACATACAACGGCAAGGGAAGTTCGATTCCACTGGCTAAACTCTTGGGGCTGGTTTTGCTAATCTCATTTGTTTGCGTGTTAAGTAAAAGTTTGGTAAGAGACGATTTGCACTTTTCAGTCTGTTACAGTTTGAAAAATGTGTTATCTCCTTTACAAATGCTACTTTTACTCCCGTCTCATACTTTATTCTGAGCAAGCGTGGGTTTCTTAGCATACACACGCTCGAGTTTCTCGTCGGAAACCAGCCAGACCAGGAACTCGACGAGCCAATTTGAGACTCCCGTCGAGGAAATAGAGAACTTGCTCTCTTTTTGGCTCGTCGAGTTTCTCGACAGTTTCCTCGACGAAAATGTACACACGACCGGTTTCCTCGGCAAAAAAATATCTCCCAGCAAGTTTCTTGCTGGTTTTTGCAGAGAAACTCGGTCATGTGTACGAGGCCTTAGAGAAAAAAGGTGATAAGGGAGGGATCTCCAGCACACAGCCTGTAATTGACAGCCTCCGCTCTTTTTTTTGTGTGCAGGGGAGGAAGGGGGTCCCTTCCCTTCAATTAGCTGTATAAACTCTGGGCTTTGTATGGATGTAGAGAAGAGTAGACAGCAGATAAACAGGTACAACTTATGTAGGAGGATTTGTTTAACCACTTCCATACCAGGCACTTACGCACCTTCCCGCCCAAGCCAATTTTCAGCTTTCAGCACTGTCGCACTTTAAATGGCAATTGCGCGGTCATGCTACACTGTACCCAAACAAAATTGGCGTCCTTTTTTCCCCACAAATAGAGCTTTCTTTTGGTGGTATTTAATCACCTCTGCGATTTTTTTTTTTTTTGCGCAACAACTAAAAAAAGACTAAAAATTTTTTAAAAAAAATTACGTTTTTATTTTTTTCTGTTAATTTTTTTGTAAATAAGTAAGTTTTCTCTTTCAATTACGGGCACTGATATGGCGGCACTGATGAGATGGCACTGATGGACATCGATGAGGTAGTACTGACGGGCACAGATAAGGTGGCACTGCTTGGCGGCGCTGGTATGCAGCACTGATGGGCACACATAGGCGGCACTGATGGGCACACATAGGCGGCACTGATGGGCACTCATGGGCGGCACTGATGGGCACTCATGGGCGGCACTGATGGGCACTCATGGGCGGCACTGATGAGCACTCATGGGCGGCACTGGGCACTCATAGGCGGCACAGATGGGCACTCATGGGCGGCACTTATGGGTGGCACTGATGGATACTTATGGGTGGCACAGATGGGCACTGATAGGTGGGCACTGGGCATGGATGGGAACTGTGGGGTGGCACTGATGGACACTGTGGGGTGGCACTGATGGACACTGTGGGGTGGCACTGATGGACACTGTGGGGCGGCACTGATTTACCCATGTTGCCAGTCAGTGCCCATTTGTGGGCACTGATTGGCATCTCTTTTTTTTCAGACTTTTTTTTCCAGACTTTTTTTTTTCGTTTTTAGTGTGGCGATCCGAGGGGGGGGCTGCGCTGATAAACAATCAGCGCGAACCCCCCCCCCCCCCGTCAGGAGAGCCGCCGTTCGGCTCTCCTCTACTCGCGTCTGTCAGACGCGAGTGAGGAAGAGCCATCAACGGCTCTTCCTGTTTACATTGTGATCAGCTGTGGTTGGACACGGCTGATCACGTGGTAAAGAGCCTCCGTGAGAGACTCTTTACCAAGATCGGTGTTGCGGGGTGTCAGACTGACACCCTGCAACAACGATCGCCGCGATGGCACTGATACAAGTTTAAACAAAAAGTAAACGAAATTGGATCGAACACCCGACAAAGGGCAGCCCGCAAAATATAAAACACATACATTCCTTAACATAGAAGTAAGCGGGTACAGACAGTTACCACATTGGTAAATTAGTAGTGCAAATAAAAGCATATAAGGCCAACCTGGGACCAATGATGACCCCCGACCTGGACGCCCCTATGGGATCCTGCTGCCTACATGGCCAGGGAAGTAGAAAAATACTTAGTTTCTGTCAGTATTTTGTAAATAAGTAATTTTTCTCCTTCACTGATGTGCACTGATGAGGCTGCGCTGGTGGACACTAATAGGCTGCACTGATAGGTGGCACTGATAGGCAGGACATATGGGCAATAATAGCTGGCACAGATAGGTGGCACTAATGAGCAGGTACTGATGGGCACTGAAGGCAGCACTGGCTTGCATCACTGATAGGTCGAGAATGGACTCACTGATGGGCACAAATTGGCATCACTTATTTGTGCAGATTGGTGTCACTAACGGGAACAGATTGATGAAAAAAATACAGATTTGTTTTTTTTAAAAAAGGTTATATTAGTTTCTGTCAGTATTTTGTGAAACAGTAATTTTTCTCCTTCACTGATGTGCGCTGATGAGGCTGCGCAGATGGGCACTAATAGGCTGCACTGATGGGCACTGATGAGGCGCCACTGAAGGGCACTGATCAATTGGCACTGATGAGGAGGCACTAATGTGCAGAACTGATTGGCACTGATATGTGACACTGATGGGCACTGATGAGCAGGTACTGATGGGCACTGAAAGGCAGCTCTGACTTGCATCACTAATGGTAACAGACTGGCATCACTTATGGGTGCAGATTTGTGTCACTGATGGGCACAGACTGGCATGACTATTTTTTTTAGAAATGTGTATTTTGGTGGTGGAGGATCTGTCAATAAAGAAAACCTTCATGAAGAGTCCTATTTTAAGTAAATTAACTGGCATGATGAGCCAAACTTCCCTGGGTTCAGTTCAAGCAATGTTAAACACACTTAAAACAGTTGCACTTTGCTGCAATCTGTCCCTGAATGACTGATCAGTGTACCAGTGCCACCAGTACCATGTGATTGCTGTGACCAATCACAGCAGATCACATGAAAATTGTTCACAATGGATGGCTTTGATTGATTGTAAAACCGATTTATGAAATTTGAGTTACAGTTGATTATAAAAGTCTACACACCCCTGTTAAAATGTCAGGTTTCTGTGATGTGAAAAATTAGTCAAAGATAAATAATTTCAGAACTTTTTCCACCTTTAATGTGACCTAGAAACTGTACAACTCAATTGAAAAACAAACTGAAACCTGTTAGGGAGGGGAAGTAAAAAAATAAAATAATAATAATGTGGTTTGCGTAAACGTGCACACCCTCTTATAACTGGGGTTGTAGCTGTGTTCAGAATTAAAGTGGAGGTTCTCAATATCTTATCCTGGAATGTCCGGGGGCTCAATTCCAAATTTAAAAGAGCAGTATTATTTAAGTATCTTAAACTACACTCCCCCACATGATATTGCTCCAGGAGACGCACCTTATGGGCAGTAAACTACTGACACTAAAGAAGCTGTGGATCCAGAGAGCCTTTCATGCCTCATACTCCACCTATGCCAGGGGGGTCTCGGTGCTGGTCAGCAAATCCTTTCCATGCGTAGTGGAAACACATTCACACTGACCCCCAGGGCAAATACGTGATAGTGGTTTTCACGGTTTGGGGAACAAGATATATTGTGGTTAGTATATACATCCCTCCTCCCTTCTCGGCCTCCACCTTATACGCCATCCTAGACCTGGTTACCCCATACTGCCCTGCCAAGTTGCTGCTCATGGGCGATTTTAACGCCATCCTAGCTCCGGACCTAGACAGACCAATCCCCCCTAAACATTGCTCCTCAGACTTATCTACATGGGCGCAAGCAATGGGAGTGTCCGAGGTCTGGAGGTGGAAGCACCCCTCGACTAGGGCCTACTCCTGCTTTTCCACTACCTACAAAACGGCCTTGCGCATTGACTTAGCTTTTGCCAATCTGGCCATGCTGACAGACGTGCTGGACGCTACATACCTGCCTAGTGGGCTGTCAGACCACTGCCCTCTCCTTCTCACCATTCGCTCCCCCGCCTCCCGAACCTCCGCCCTTTGGCGTCTGGGAACCCATTGGCTCTCCCACGCCGACTTGACTGACTCTATCCCACCTCGCCTCACTGACTACTGGGACCTTAATGCAGGATCCTCCTCCCCTGAAGTCACCTGGGACGCCTTTAAGGCCTTCACTAGGGGCCAGTACATCTCCTCAATAGCTGGGATCCGCAGGGAACAAGCCACTACTACAACCGAGCTACAGGACGGGGTAGATGACCAGGCTAGGGCCCACGCGGCCGACCCCACTGACTCTAGCTTTGAGGTCCTCACCGCAGCTAAACGGGAGCTACATCTCCATCTGACAGAACTCACTAGGTTGGATCTCTACCGTACCAAGCAAAGATTTTTCGAACAGGGGGACCGAAACGGCCGCCTCCTAGCTATGTTAGCACAACATGACCTGCCCCTGACGGTGATACCCAGCGTGGCGTCTCCCTCAGGTGAGTCGGTCTCTTCTCTCCCGGAAATAATAGACGTATTTCGACATTACTATAGCTCCCTTTACACCTCCGTGTTGCCCTCGGATTTCAGGCCACAGGACTTGGCGCCTTGGCTGGACCCCCTGGCACTCGGCTGGCTTTCAAATGCTGAGAGAGAATCTTTAGTGAGACCCATTACCCCAGAGGAGGTTGTAAAGGCCATCGGATCCTTTCCTGCAGGGAAGTCCCCAGGCCCTGATGGCCTCCCAATGGAGTTTTACAAAACCCATGGGGACCTACTTGCTCCAAAACTAGCCCAGCTCTTTTCTCACTGTTTGAGGGAGGGCGCCCTTCCCACATCAATGAGCCACGCACACATAATACTAATCCATAAAGCCCCTAAAGACCCCACTTCCTGCGCCTCTTATAGGCCTATTGCCCTGCTTAACGCAGACTTCAAAATTCTTACCAAATTGCTCACTATGAGACTACAACCCCTATTGCCGTCTGTAATTGAGACTGACCAAACTGGTTTTATGGCTAATAGAGCCACAGACGTCAACCTGCGACGCCTATTTACCAACATACATGCACAACACCTTAATGAAGGCTCCCGCGTGGTGGCCTCCTTAGACATAGAGAAGGCCTTCGACACTGTGGAATGGCCTTTTCTGTGGGAGGTCCTCCGTAGAATGGGGTTCCCTGTGGTATTTATCGAGTGGTTACAGACGTTATATAAGCATCCCATGTCAGCTGTCAAGCTGGGGGGGGGGTCTGTCACAGCCCTTCCCTCTGTCCAGAGGCACGCGGCAGGGTTGCATTCTCTCCCCGGCCCTTTTCGCCATTGCGATGGAACCACTGGCGGAGGCCCTGCGCACCTCCCTGCACATCAGGGGCCTGCGCATTGGCTGGCTGGAGGAGAGGGTCGCCCTGTATGCAGACGACCTCCTTCTTTTCCTCAATGATGCAGACTCCTCGCTCACAGGGGCACTGCAGATCCTAAACTCCTTCTCTGCTGTCACGGGCCTCAGGGTTAACTGGTCCAAGTCTCTTTTGTTCCCCATAGACCCCGCAGCCTGCACCACCGACCCTTCCGATATACCCCTACAATGGGTTGAGAGCTTCAAATACCTCGGGGTGGTGATCTCGAGGCAGGCTTCAGATTTTTTGCCACTAAATCTATCCCCTGTGGTTCAGGAGACACGGATGAGACTGAAGGCATGGGAGTCACTACCCTTATCATTGCTAGGTCGGATAAACCTCATAAAAATGAAAATCCTGCCCAAATTTCTCTATTTACTCCGCCAATCTCCGCAATGGATTCCCAAATCCTTTTTCACCCGGCTTCATGGCCTCTTCGCATCCTTCATCTGGGGGACCCAGTCCCCCAGGTATGGATGGTCGACGCTAATACGCCCATCCTCCCAGGGAGGCCTGGCGTGCCCTGACCTATATAAATATTTCCTGGCCACCCAACTAGTTACAGCGGCCTGGTGGCTTACTCCTGATACCACCAACCCCGCTACCTTGGTTGAGGCGGCGGTGGTAAATTCACTGGAAGCGCTGAAATTTTTACTTTTTCGCGGCCCCAAGGCCCCATACCCATTGACCCCCTCCATGCGCACCACACTTCGTGCATGGGGGGTGGGACTTAGAATTGAAAGATACCCTAAGGCTGCACTCTCCCCAGCGGCCCCCTTGTGGTTGAACCCCACCCTTGAGCACATTTACAAATTGCCCAAACCCCACGCCTGGACCAAATTCGGTGTTAAAATGGTGGTCCAAGTAATTTCCAATCAATCTCTGGCCCCACTCCCCAAACTGGTATCAGACTTCAACATCCCACAGAGCTATTTGTTTAGATATTTACAGCTTTCCCATGCCTTCGGTCGTCAATTCTCCAGTTCTCCCCTCCAGATCACTCAGTCCTCCTTAGAGACCCTCCTCAGGTCAGGATGTGCAGATAAACCCACCTCGCGACTGTACTCTCACTTAATAATGACCTCCCTCCCTTCCCTAGATAAACTCAGAAACAAATGGCTACACAACATTCCTGACTTTGACAACGACGATTGGGATGACATGTGGGACTTCCCCTTCAGATACCTGGTCTCCCTGAGAGACCGACTAATTCAGTTCAAGATGGTTCACCGCACATATTTTACCCCGCACAGGTTACACAAAATTAACCCTGCCTCCCCCCCTGGGTGTTGGCGTTGTGGTACAGTACCAGGTGACTTTGCCCATATCTTCTGGTCCTGCCCAGTCATTGTCGACTACTGGAAAGAGATATTAGAGCTCATTGCACAGATCACCACTATATCGCTCCAACCCTCCATAGAAATATGTATGTTGGGCCTGATAGAACAAATAATTCCCACTGTGGCAGGCCGCAACCTGGTCGGGCTACTTCTCTTTTATGCCCGCAAAGCCATAGCCCTTAGCTGGCGTAAGCCTACTCCTCCTCCTATCTCCCTGTGGAAACAATTGGTCAACAACAGCCTACCTCTTTACAGAGATTGCTATGCTAACAGGGGTTGCCCTCAAAAATACGACAAGGTTTGGTCCAAATGGCTGGCGGATCCCTCCACAGCCACTGACCCACACCATACCTAATTTTCTATTCCCTGCTGATGTACAGGACTCCACAATTATAACTATGTCATGTGTTTCTGGGCTCCACTTTTTTTTTTTTTATATAGCCCGGCATTGTCCTTTTACCAGCGATCGTCAGCTTGCTGTGCCCATTGTGATGACTGGAGCTCCCCACCGTGTTCCATGTAACAGTTTGCTCCTCATCATATTTCTCTATGTACCACAGTCAATTTTTGCTATGACCAATGTATGTTAATGTTGTAGTTTTTTTTTCCTTTGTTGAATGTTTTAAAATTCAATAAACAGATTTGCAAAAAAAAAAAAAAAAAGTGGAGGTTCACCCGAAAAGTAAATTTTTAACATTAGATTGATGCTCATTTTTTCAAGGGGAATTGGGTAGTTTTTTTTAAAATCAAAGCAGTACTTACCGTTTTAAAGAGCGATCTTCTCCGCCGCTTCCGGGTATGGGCTGCGGGACTGGGCGTTCCTATTTGATTGACAGGCTTCCGTCAGGCTTCCGATGGTCGCATACATCGCGTCACGATTTTCCGAAAGTAGCCGAACATCGGAACGACGTTCAGCTACTCGTGACGCGATGTATGCGACCGTCGGAAGCCTGTCAATCAAATAGGAACGCCCAGTCCCGAAGACCATACCCGGAAGCGGCGGAGAAGATTGCTCTCTAAAACGGTAAGTACTGCATCAATTTAAAAAAAACTACCCGATTCCCCTTGAAAAAATGAGCATCAATCTAATGTTAAAAAAAATCTTTCGGGTGAACTTCCGCTTTAAGTAATCACATTTAGATTTTAAATTGGAGTCAGTACACACCTGCCATCATTTAGAGTGCCTCTGATTAACTGCCTAAAAAAGTTCAGCTGTTCTAGTAGGTCTTTCTTGAATTTTTCTTTTTTTGACAAGCTAGTCTAGCCGGTATATCCACAGTTCCTTTAAATCTATCGAATAAAATATCATATAATTGTGATATCAAACCCTTTTTTTCCCTATCTTATCCAACAAGTTTATTACAATTGACTTACTATGCTTCAACTCATGCTTTTGACCCTGTGTTTTTAATGCATGCCGGAGCTGTAAATATTGAAAAAATCTTTGATTTGGCATATTATATTCTATTCTTAATTCACTAAAGGTTTTCCATCACATCTTCCTGAAAAAGCTGATTTATGTATCTTAGTCCCTTCTGCCTCCAAATCTCAAACCCCTTCAATTTCATCAGTTTGTCATAACTACTATTATTCCAAATTGGAATATATGACGTATATCCCTCTACTTCAGTAATTTTCCTAATTTCCTGTCAAACCTTGTCAAATAATTTACCCGTACAGAATCCTTTATCACACAATTGATTTCTCGACTCCAATAAAGAAATCAATGAATATACTCCATATACTGATAGTATATATTTTTGGGGTGGGGAATTGCCAATCCTCCCTTTTCTTTGGTTAACATTAATGTTGTTAGCTTTATACATGGTTGTTTTTTCCTCCAAATCAACTCTCTGAAGAGAGATTCTATTTTTCTAAACCAAAATGCTGTAATCCATATAGGTGAGTTATTAAACACAAAGTAAATGCGGGGGCCCAAATTATTTTAATAAGATTTGCTCGTCCTATCACCGCCAGGGGTAGCTTACACAAACTTAGACATGTATCCTTACATTTTTCTAATAGAGGTTTCAAATTCAAATTAATATAGTCTTTTACATCCCGAGAGATCTCTATCCCCAAATATTTCACTGTATCCTTAATTTGAATTTTAGAGGCTTGATTTGATAACAGGGTTTTTAACTCATCTAGTGGTAATAATATGGATTTATCCCTTAATCTGAAAGCCAGAGAATTGCCCAAATATGGAGATAAAGCTCATAAGTTCCGTTAATGAATTTGACGTATCACCCAGGAAAATAAGAGCGTCATCTGCATATAGGGCAACCATCCTCTCTACCTGCCCTACAAAACCCAACTATTTTTGTTCATAGACTTATAGCAAGGGCAAGGGGTTCCAGTGCTATAGCAAACAATAATGGCGACAGGGGGCAGCCCTGCCTTGTCCCTCTAGATAAGATAAATTGGCTTGATAATACATCCAAGCTCTGCCAAATTTTGCAAAAACAGGAGATGCACAGGAGATGCCCTCTCAAGCTGACAGATTTGGAATGTTTTTACAAAGAAGAGTGGGCAAATATTGCCAAGTCAAGAGGTGCCATGTTAATAGACTCATACCCCAAAAGACTGCTGTAATAAAATCAAAAGGTGTTTCAGCAAAGTATTAGTGTTAGGGTGTGCACAGTTATGCAACCATATTATATCCACTGTACAGTATATCTGAAGTGTTTTCTTATCTCTCTTCAAAGCACTATGTCCCATAGCTGTCTCCTGCTCCTTTCTTCTGTTATCCACCTGATAACCCCTGACAAGTTCTCTGTCACATAGGATAAAAGCAGCCTGAATTTTGTGTTAAGGAGGGTGCTACAAACAGATATGCCCAGGCTTCACTGCAGTGTTAACCAGGAAGAGAAAATCTCCTAACACAATCTGAACTTTCTAAACACTATATAAAGATGAAGACAGCAGATATGCATGTCAAACTTATGTAGGGAGATTTGTTTCATCCCTGTGTACCATCTGAGTCTGTTCACTTTACTGGGTATATGTGAGGGTTTACATCCACTTTAATTATTTTTTCAAATCAAAAATGCAAATTTTCTGAGCCAATAGGCAAAAGGTTCAAAAAAATTGCACGGAGATGGGCACTGCCCTGGAGAACATGTTTTTTTTTTTTTTCAAATATTTCATTTGGCAGGGAGCTGTGATTTTTTAAAGCACTGACATTTGCAAAGGAAACATTCCAGTCTCCAAATAAATGCATACCAGACATTTAATCCAAGCATGCAGGGGGGTGAACATGCTGCCCCCCTCCCTGAACCATATCAGGCACGGGACCCCCTTGACAAAACACCTTATCCCCATGTTGATGAAGACAAATTCCACTTCCCCACAACCCTGGCCCAGTGTTTGTGGGGATCAGCAGGTAGGGGCTTATTAGAATATTTTAAAAATATAGGTGGCCCCCAGATACCACTGTCCCATATAGCCCCCCACCCACTTAAGCAAAGGAGTGGTAGGCAGCGACGGCTGGTGCTCAAAATTTTTGGGAGGGTGCAAACAAACTGAAAAATTCTGAACAGTACTGAAACAAAAACATCAAATGCAGCCTCACTGGGCCATAATATGCATCCACTGTGCCCATCATATGCAGCCACTGTGCCCTTTAAATGCAGCCACTGTGCCCATCAAATGAAGCCACTGTGTCACCCGTATGCAGTCACTGTGCCCATCATATACAGCCAACTGTGTCCATCATATGCGGCCAACTGTGCCCATCATATACAGCTACTGTGCCTATCATATACATCCAACTGTGCCCATCATATGCAGCCAACTGTCCCCATCATATGCAGCCATATGTGCTCATCATATACAGCTAACTCTGCCCATCATATGCAGCCAACTGTGCCCATCATATACAACCACTGTGCCCATCATATACAGCCAACTGTGCCCACCATATTCATCCAATACGCAGCCAACTGTGCCCTATTATATGCAGCCACTGTGACAACCTCCCACGGCCCGCCCGTCCGCTTGCTCATTGTCTGGACTTACCCCATCATGGTGGCAGGTCAGGCAGCGGTTTACGTCGGCGAGCTGTGGGACGGGTAGTTTGGGTCAGGCGGTGACGTGTATTAGTTCCACATAGGGATGAGCCGAACACCCCCCAGTTCGGTTTGCATCAGAACATGTGAACAGGCAATAAATTTGTTTGAACATCCAAACATCGTTAAAGTCTATGGGACTCGAACATTAAAAATCTAAAGTGCTAATTTTAAAGGCTTATATGCTAGTTATTGTCATAAAAAGTGTTTGGGGACCCGGTCCTGCCCTAGGGGACATGTATCAATGCAAATTTTTTTTTTTTTTAAAACAGCATTTTTTTCAGGAGCAGTGATTTTAATAATGCTTAAAGTGAAACAATAAACAATTACTATGTAAATTTTGTTGTCCCCCTCAACATCGGGGCAAGGTGCTTTGCCAGGGGAGTCCACTCTGGCAAGGTCCCTTTCATGTTGAAGGCACGTGGCCTGGTAGGGTTCAGGAGGAGGGGCACAAGCTCAAGCACATACTCAGATTAAAGATCTAATATGGATTTTTAGGGGTGCTCACACATTTTTTTTGCATGGGGATCTCCTTTAAATCTATACCAAACCCAAGGGGTTGGCATGGATTTCCTAGGTGACCTAACACATTTATTTTTTTGCATGGGATACCATAACCTCTTAAATTCAGACCGATCTATTTTTTTTTCTTTTGCTGTAGGATGTGCTACCTCATATGCTACCTCAAAAGTGACATGAACAAAGAGAGGGACATTTAGAAAATGAGGGACATTTTTTTTAATAAAAGATTTGTCAAACATTAGTGTATCCCCCTCCTGGCTAACCAGGCTGCATACTCAGATCAAAAGGTCTAATCTGGATTTTTAGGGGGACCTCACACTTTTTTGTTTTGCATGGGGATCCCTCATAAAATCCATACCAAACCCAAGGGACTGTCATTGATTTCCTAGGGGACCTAACATATTTATTTTATTTGTATTGCATGGGATACCATACCCTCTTAAATTCATACCATACATTTTTTGGGGGGTTTTGTTGTAGGATGTTTTACCTCAAAAGTGACATTTCCAAAGAGAAAAAATTATACAGTTTTAAGCTCAATGACATTACATTGTTGGCTTCATTTTTGTTTTAATAAACAGCGCACAGGTCCCCAAATATTTAGCAGGACCTTTGGAAGGGTCTGTGTGCCATTTTTTAACAGAAGCCATAAGGGAAATTACAGCAACTTTGCCAGCAATTTAAAACCATTTTGTCTTTGTACACGTCAGTGCGTAAAAAAAAAAAATCACGAATCCTGGGTAAATGCATTTAAAAAAAAACACTTGCACTAGTACTATGTTCCCTAGGACAGTTAAGGCAGACCAAATGGTATGTTTGTTAGCCCATTGCCTATTAGCTCAGAACATGGGCATTTTTGATTTTACAGTTTATTATCCCATTGATTTCAACAAGGTTCGGGTTCAGTATCTGCTTAAACCAGACCCACTCATTCATACTGGCAAGCAGACTTTATTGTGAACCAGTCTTGAGCTGGGTAAACTATTTGTTTTTTTATTTTTTTGTGGGTTGAAAGAACAAATCTGTTCTTAGGCTATTGACATTCAAACCTCCATATTCCATAGGTGTGCGCAAGGGGTGTGCCAGGTGTGCCTGGGCACACCCTAATCCTGGGGTTAGCAACCTGTCAATGGTGGGCATGTGACAGGTAAACCACAATCCGTCCTTGCTAACCCTCAGAACCTGGACAGGAGGGGTGGTGGGGGTGGAATTTAGTTGAACCGATCTGTATTTTCCTCCTGCAGCAGCTGAAAGTAGGCTACTCCTCCTCTCCCTTTTGTCAACATTCAGCTGCCACAGGAGGAAAATATAGGGGAATAGTGCTAATACATGCCACCCCCACCACCCTCTCCTTTCCTTGTTCCTCTTCCTTCTGTTGCACGGGTCCCCCCTTCCTCCCATTGTTTCAGGATGGAGAGCGGGAAAGAGGCAGGTAAATATGTAAAATGCATATGTGTTGGAGCTTTGGGGTGCACACCATAATAGACTGTGCACACCTATGCTGGGTTAACAGTATTGCTAAAAGGATGTGGGTTTCACATCTCCAGGGTGGCTGCGGAGCGCACTGCAGAAGAGTCGTGTGCTTCTTTGATTCAGTTTCAGGTCCGAATTTAGCCAAAAATGCTGACCTAATTCCATACCTGAAACAGTGAATGAGGACCCCCTTCTGAGAGCCATGCCACACACAGTGTGAACCCAGCCTTACATATGATCAGTAAAGGAGCTTCAAGGCCAGGTTCAAGCTTGCTTGTTGAATTCAATTTTGAATGGGCTACTAACTTTATCAAACGCATTATTGGAGGAGAAAAAAAATCTTAAATTTTAGTGCACACAAACATAATTTAATACCCATTGTTTGGTAAAAATATAGAAGATGATGTTGCATAGAGTAGATACAGTAGATACCAAACAAGATTTAAAAGTGCCCATGCCTGTCAAATGGCATCAAACTACAGTGCCTAAATTTGTTCATGGGGGATGATTTAAATGCCTTTACAAGTTATCAGTTTAAAGTTAACCATGAGCTATGGCACTAGAATTACTGCCCTCGCTTTTCAATGTTCGCAGCAATACCTCACATGTATGGTGCAATCATCATTTACATATGCATGCTGGACCTACGCACACATTTTCATCTGCAGGTGAGCAAACTGGGTTAGAGGTGCCTTTATTCATTTTTTTAATTATTATTGTTTAAATGTGTTTATTTATTTTTCATTTACTTTAATTGCTATCACAAAGGGGTGAACAAGCCATCTTGTGATAGCTTTGGGCAGTGACAGGTGCTCTTTTTGGAGACATCACAGATTGTGTTTGATCAGCTGCTTCCCTGGCTGTAATGCCCTGTACACACGATCGGTTCATCCGATGAAAACGGACTGATGGATTTTTTCATCAGATATCCGATGAAGCTGACTTTCATTAGTCGTACCTACACACCATCGGTTAAAAAAACGATCGCCTCAGAACGCGGTGACGTAAAACACAACGACGTGCTGAGAAAAATGAAGTTCAATGCTTCCCAGCATGGGTCGACTTGATTCTGAGCATGCGTGGATTTTTAAACCGATGGATGTACCCACAGACGATCGTTTTTTTCTATCGGTTTTTTAACCATCAGATCATTTTAAAACAAGTTCCTAGTTTTTTCAGCGATGGATAAAAAATTGATGGGGCCCACACACGATCGGTTCGTCTGATGACAAACGGTCCATCAGACGAACCGATCGTGTGTACGCGGCATTACAGTCTAAGAATGACAGCTCTGAAACCAAAAGTGATGAAATCCTTGTTGCTTCCGGGACCATTCATCACTGAGGAGATTGGGGAACAAGTGCCCTTCCAATTCTTCTGTGGGCAGCTGGCCCAACTGCTCACGATGGTCCTGGACTCCCCAGCGGAATGGGAAACCCCAAACACAACAGGGCTGGGCAGGTGGCGTGGCAGCCAAATGAACTATGGGAGGTACAGGCATCCTGTAGTTCCAAGAAAAAAGGAGGAGCTGCTGTGTGTGACATTCCCCTCCCCCCCCCCCCCATATAGTGTTGCCACCTTTTCTTCAAGCCAAACCGAACACTTTAGTGGCACAGGGTAATTTTTTCTGCAATAAACACTATTGGATTATAAAAGACCTGAGACATATTTTCGGTGCCCCAAGGTGAGTACTAATGTGGCGAACAATGGGTGTCACCAAATTGCTTTTGCTGACATCATCACCCCACACTTCAGTGATGCCAAACCTGTCCCCAGACAGCCGTCTGCAGATGCCGGATGGCAACAGAGTCACATGTGACTATCTTGGTAACTTAGGGAGCCCTAGCCCAGGGTGAATAATGTGTCCGGGTTTTGGGCAGACTGAAACCCGGACACATGATTCAAAAACCTGACTGTCTGGGTGAATCCTGGCAGGTGGCAACCCTAGATAATGGGAACAATGATGGGCGAAGAGTGTGCGAGAATGTGACTGCCATTTAACACATTCAATTAAGATATACAGCATTTTTATTTTATTTTTTTAATAAATGCAGTTTAAGTTAGGAAAATTTTTTGTAATGTTTAAAAGTTGTATATCATAATAGCGTGTTCCTAAATATGTTATAGTTTACATACTGCTTGTTACAAATAGTAAATAGTTGAATTGTCCATAGCCTGTTAAAAATTCTACTTTTAGCACATTTCGAAACTATGATGCATACTAACACATTTTGGTACATTTTAATGAGTTCTGGTCCGTGTTTTCAGTATTTTTAGCAAATGTATTTTACAGCAGTCTTTGAAAACTGAACTAACAACTGAATCAGAATTTTCCAGTGATTACTTTGTTTCCTTCATCACCACTGCCATAGGTGTAAATGTAATTTGGACATTGTATGACAAAAAAGGATTGTAAATGATCAGAAATAAAGGAGAGAGAAAATGATGACTTTTATCCTTTCCATGACAACAAGCATTTATTTCTTTTTGTGACTAGAGAGGTATAGTTGTCTCTTTCTGCCCCCTAATGGAAAGCAAAGCACATGCACTACTGCCTTTGTTTCATGAAAAATACAACAACTGCTTCTGCAAGCTAGGAAACACAGCAACCGGCTAAATGCAGAATGTTTTCTATTAATGTGATTGTAAATTATCAACTTGTAAAACAATCCATTCATTTTAACATAGAAATGAAAGGCAAAACTATAGATGTATAGATATATATTAAAAAACAACAACATTATAAATACCTTTTTTCCCCTTTTTTAAAAGTGATCACATTCCCTCTTTTCTGTTGCATAAGTGTGCTCTCCTGCTTAGTGTGGTCAGTTTTTAATAGGAAAAAAGAGGCACTGCCATGAAAACCAGGGATTTCACATAAAGGAAACATGACATGTTAAGGACAGATCCCTAATAATGACATGTTCCCAAGACCTACCCAACGACCCCTATCTCCCAATAAACAACTGACACCGTTGTGGAGTAAAATTGGCCTTACGGCCTATTTATTTAACCATTTTATAAACTTAAAATAAATAACCATTTTAAATAAAACATCAGGCAAACTTTTCATATCCTGGTGGTCTTGGAGGCCACGACACCCAACTTGGTCACTGGGAAAAAAATATTTTCCTTAGGCCTCAGTCACAAGACAACGACCTGGTTAACCCTTGTTAACCGTAAGGCACCCAATAACCCCATCCCACAGATGGGTACCACCCTTTTTCCTCAAAACTTGCAGCCTTTTCCTTCTCTATCAGAGACCCAACACTGCCACAGTCACTCCCAAACTCCCAAGCCCATTCCTTACTGCCTACAAACTTGGGAAGGGTGGGTGAGAAGCTTCACCTCTCATGTCTAATAGTGGAATGACGGACGTCACTTCC
This sequence comes from Rana temporaria, assembly GCF_905171775.1. Taxonomy (NCBI): domain Eukaryota; kingdom Metazoa; phylum Chordata; class Amphibia; order Anura; family Ranidae; genus Rana; species Rana temporaria. The sequence goes on from NC_053491.1 coordinate 246,872,290, forward strand.
TCCCTCTAACAGCATGCTGAGAAATTACCTCCAACCCCCCACAGCCACCCCCCTTTTGTTAAAGGGGACTGCACCACCCAGTTAGCTGACTGTCCCATCCTGTCATGCCGTCCCTCCGCTTATTGTTTTCCTTTCTTTTTGCTCCGGAACTCTCTATACAAAGACAACAGGATGCTTCCTTATACAAGTACATGGTACAGCAGGTACAAATTCAGGAATATGAAATGTTGGTGTAACAAACACTTTAAAGCCTACAAAACAAAAATGGGAAGTAAAATTTCTTCCGACAAGCCATCTGTCGATTTTTGGATTGTTAGTATGATACTTTCAACAGCCAATTCCGTTTTTTTGTATGACAAAAGCTGGATGTGCAGACTATAAAGCCTCGTACACACGATTAGGGATGAGCTTCGTGTTTGAGTCGAACTCACGTTCGACAGAAGCATTGTATGTTTGATCGTTCGTCGAATTACGAACATTTTGGGCCATTCGCGCCAAATTCGAATGGCGTGTCACGCCCCATAATTCACTGTGGTATCGCAGTGCATTGCTTGCTGATGATTGGCCAAGCATGCACTATGACCCGCATACTTGGCCAATCACAGCTTGCAAAAAACGGAAAACCATAATTGACCAAAGCCAGGGTGGCTTTGGCCAATTATGGCTCAGGGGGTTTAGTACACGCCCCACACTATAAAAGGCTGCCTGCAAGTCGGCCTTGTGTACTGTGTTGCGGTGGTTAAAACAGAGAGAGAGTGCCATTTATTGCAGGTAGATAGAGCAGGCAGGCAGGCAGGCTAGTCAGTTAGAGTTACAGTGTGTAGAGCATATACAGGGAGTGCAGAATTATTAGGCAAGTTGTATTTTTGAGGATTAATTTTATTATTGAACAACAACCATGTTCTCAATGAACCCAAAAAACTCATTAATATCAAAGCTGAATATTTTTGGAAGTAGTTTTTAGTTTGTTTTTAGTTTTAGCTATTTTAGGGGGATATCTGTGTGTGCAGGTGACTATTACTGTGCATAATTATTAGGCAACTTAACAAAAAAAAAATATATACCCATTTCAATTATTTATTTTTACCAGTGAAACCAATATAACATCTCAACATTCACAAATATACATTTCTGACATTCAAAAACAAAACAAAAACAAATCAGTGACCAATATAGCCACCTTTCTTTGCAAGGACACTCAAAAGCCTGCCATCCATGGATTCTGTCAGTGTTTTGATCTGTTCACCATCAACATTGCGTGCAGCAGCAACCACAGCCTCCCAGACACTGTTCAGAGAGGTGTACTGTTTTCCCTCCTTGTAAATCTCACATTTGATGATGGACCACAGGTTCTCAATGGGGTTCAGATCAGGTGAACAAGGAGGCCATGTCATTAGTTTTTCTTCTTTTATACCCTTTCTTGCCAGCCACCCTGTGGAGTACTTGGACGCGTGTGATGGAGCATTGTCCTGCATGAAAATCATGTTTTTCTTGAAGGATGCAGACTTCTTCCTGTATCACTGCTTGAAGAAGGTGTCTTCCAGAAACTGGCAGTAGGACTGGGAGTTGAGCTTGACTCCATCCTCAACCCGAAAAGGCCCCACAAGCTCATCTTTGATTATACCAGCCCAAACCAGTACTCCACCTCCACCTTGCTGGCGTCTGAGTCGGACTGGAGCTCTCTGCCCTTTACCAATCCAGCCACGGGCCCATCCATCTGGCCCATCAAGACTCACTCTCATTTCATCAGTCCATAAAACCTTAGAAAAATCAGTCTTGAGAAATTTCTAGGCCCAGTCTTGACGTTTCAGCTTGTGTGTCTTGTTCAGTGGTGGTCGTCTTTCAGCCTTTCTTACCTTGGCCATGTCTCTGAGTATTGCACACCTTGTGCTTTTGGGCACTCCAGTGATGTTGCAGCTCTGAAATATGGCCAAACTGGTGGCAAATGGCATCTTGGCAGCTGCACGCTTGACTTTTCTCAGTTCATGGGCAGTTATTTTGCGCCTTGGTTTTTCCACACGCTTCTTGCGACTCTGTTGACTATTTTGAATGAAACGCTTGATTGTTCGATGATCACGCTTCAGAAGCTTTGCAATTTTAAGAGTGCTGCATCCCTCTGCAAGATATCTCACTATTTTTGACTTTTCTGAGCCTGTCAAGTCCTTCTTTTGACCCATTTTGCCAAAGGAAAGGAAGTTGACTAATAATTATGCACACCTGATATAGGGTGTTGATGTCATTAGACCACACCCCTTCTCATTACAGAGATGCACATCACCTAATATGCTTAATTGGTAGTAGGCTTTCGAGCCTATACAGCTTGGAGTAAGACAACATGCATAAAGAGGATGATGTGGTCAAAATACTCATTTGCCTAATAATTTTGCACTCCCTGTATATGCATCCCAGGTGTTGTATATATATATTTATACACTGTATTGAGTTTAGCTAGATCCGCTCTTCCTAATTTACTGACAGGCAGGCAGGTGATTGTGCTAGCTGCAGTATTCTCACGTGGTGTACTGCCTGTGTCCTCTGCAGTGTGCACCTAAAGCTACGTGGTGTGTGCACTGTCTGTGTCCTCTGCACATTGTGCACCTAACGTAAAGCTGGTGTTTCTCATATTTATTCCTAGAGTCAGGGATCTGCTCATATTAATACTACAGGCAGAGGATATTGCTGAAAGTACTTTCACGTGGTGTACTGTCTGTGTTCTCTGCAGTGTGCACCTAAAGCGATGTGGTGTGTGTACTGTCCGTGTCCTCTGCACATTGTGCACCTAACGTAAAGCTGGTGTTTCTCATATTTATTCCTAGAGTCAGGGATCTGCTCATACTAATACTACAGGCAGAGGGTATTGCTGCAAGTACTTTCACGTGGTGTAGTGTCTGTGTCCTCTGCAGTGTGCACCTAAAGCTACATGGTGTGTGTACTGTCTGTGTCTGTGCTATTTTTCTCAATGATTTTCATCCATATTGCAGGGACCAGACATTACATTAAAGCCACAAGCAGTTTTAAATTACTTTTTTCTTATCGTAATCTCATTTTGTGCAGGGACAGTTCTAAACATGTGCCACTTCACAGGCATACTATAGACACCCAGCAGGTACGATATTTAAAGGAATTTTTCAATTTTTTTTCACTTTAAGCATCATTAAAATCACTGCTCCAGAAAAAAACGACCGTTTTTAAAACTTTTTTTTACATTGATACATGTTCCCTGGGGCAAGACCCTGGGTTCTCAAACCCATTTTCTGACAATAACTTGCATATTAAGCTTTAAAATGAGCACTTTTGAATTCAAACGTTCGAGTCCCATAGACTTCAATGGGGTTCTAAATGTTCGTGCGAACATTCGGTCCGTTCGAAGGTTATGGTGCAAACCGAACGGGGGGTGTTCGGCTCATCCCTAAACACGATCATATTTTCAGAAAATCGTTCGTCCATTTTTTGTGGCATGCTAGTTTCATGTCGAAAGAGAAGTGGTTACTCACCATAGGAAAATTCTCGTACGACAGAATTCAACTTCAGAATTTAAGTAACGTGTTGAGTAGTTTTGTATGTGTAGCCACTAGTTACTAACATCCATGCATATTCACCCTGCTTCCAGACATCCATATGTCACACTTGTAGACAATGAAAAGTCTTTTGCTTTGTTTTGTTGTTTTATTTGGGGGGATTGAACATGGTTGGGGGAAAGGATATGGGACTGTGAAACGTAAGGATCTCGCACCAACTAAATATATAAACTTAATTTAACGTGTATATAGAAAATAGTGAATATTAATACATAGATGCCTATGTGATAAGCTGCTCCCACAAAAAAAACAATTGGTGAATGGTGAATGCAGGGGGCGCTACAATACAAATAATGAATAAATAATATCATAATTAAAATAATAAATTGATAATATAGCCAACAATATATAAATGTGTACAATCTCCAGAGGTACCACCCGATCTGGTGGATTTATACAGAGTGAAATATGCAAAAGTCTGTATATAAATAAATGAATAAATAAAGTGCTTGTGCTCAAACTTCGCTGTGCACCTTCACCAATTTAAGGTCACCCAAAGTGTGTTCAAAGGATGGCACCTTACCAGATGGTGTTGACCTGTTTAATTAAAAAGAGGTCAATAGTGAACTATATATGCAGCTTGGTTCCTTTAGGTTCAGCCTGACTTTAACATCATATAGCGGGACAAAGGAAAGAAAAGACTGCCATAGTATAATTCCGTTTATTTTAAAAGTTTAAAAGAACACAGTGCCGAGTGGCTCCTTACTTTTGTTGGTGCCCGTGACCCGGCACTGAGGCTGTTTGGCTTGTAGTTTTAGAGAAATGGCTCCACGCTGGGGAAGCTGGCATGCGTTCCACCTCTTTGTGCAGAGAACCAGCGGGACTGGAAGTGAATAGCTGTGCGTGCCCAGGTACCGCCTCGACGTACGTTTCATTTACCACGTCATCAGGAAGCGTACCAGATGCATGCACTGGACCCGTATTATAGGTCTCTCAATCAGCTGAATGGGAGGGATTTGACCTATTACAGCCTCTGTCCCGGTTACCGCAGCCAGAGCGAATGAAAACTCCTCTGTATAAAGTAATAAGCGCCAGTTGCCATACCAAACTACTGGTGGATACGATAATAATTAATTTTGTAAAAATGCATGCCATATCTATATATTCACTTCTATTTAAACAATGAATCAACATTAGTCAATAATAATTTTACAATGATCCAAATAGGGATAACAGTTGTGAAAAGAACTATGGTCTTATAACATCATATATATATAGTCTTATTAAAATATAATATTACACATATTTAAAATTTATCACAGCCCTAAACCAAAAAGACCTATGTGACAAGAAGTGTGTACTGAATTTTACTAAAATGTTTAAAATGAAAGTTATTTTTATTTTTAACTACATGGCATAAAAAGGAGAGTGTAAATTGCCAGACCAACAATCCCTGGATTAATCATTTGTCAAAAAACAATTTAAATCAAGTTCTATGTTGAGGCCCAGCGGCTGCATCATTCTTAGGCGGTGTAACCACTGGGTCTCATTTTGGGAGACAGCCTTGGTGAGGTCGGTTCCTCTTCAATGGCTGGTGGCTCTGTCAATTCCATAAAACGTGAGCTGGCGTGGGTCCCTATTATGGCATTGATCAAAGTGCCTAGAGACACTGTGATTAGGAAAACCTTTAATGATGTTAGCCACGTGCTCATTTATCCTAACCTTCAACTCTCTGGTGGTCCGTCCTACATACTGGAGGGTACAAGGACATTCCAGGACATAGGTGACGTACTTGGAATGACAGGTAATAAGTGGTTTAATGGCAAATTCTTGTTTGGTCACATTTGACTTAAATTTGCTTACTTTCCTCCCTTGTCTTTTGGTATTTTTTCAAGATCTACAACGGGTGCAATAATGAAAACTGGATCCATCTAAGAAAGTTAATGTTTTTTCCGGAGGGTCTGGAACATTAGCTGCTATCATGTTCCTCAGACCTGGGGCCCTCCTATATATGAAGGTGGGTTTTGGTGGCAAGATTTTGGCCAAATCGGTGTCATTAAGTAAAATAGGCCAAAATTGTTTAAAGATATTTTCTACACTTTTGTATTGTCTGTGGAATCCAGAAAGGAACGCCACCTCTCCCTGATGGGGGGGGGGGGCTTCCCCTGGACTCCAACAGCGTTTGTCTGTCCATATCAAGGACTTCATTCTTGGTGTTCAGTAAAACAGTTTGGGAATAACCTTTTTCAACAAACCTCTCGGTCAACATGTTGGCCTGTTGTTCAAAATCAATTATTTCATTGCAATTTCGACGGATACTCATGTACTGCCCCTTTGGTATAGCTCCCAACCATTTAGGATGGTGGCAGCTAGTGGTTGGCACAAAGCCATTCCGGTCCGTGGACTTAAAGAACGTCTTTGTGCAAACCTGATTCCCTTTTTTCATTAGTGTAAGATCCAGATAATTTATGGAGGTCAAACTAAACTCTGCTGTGAGACCATACTGGTTAATATTCATTTTGGATAAAAGAAGTTCTAATGTTGCTTGGGAACCCTCCCATAGCAATATTATATCATCGATATATCGTTTGTAATATATCAAAGATTTATCATTTTCCCTGAATATTGTGTCCTCCTCCCACTTGGCTGTACTGTATGTGTCCACTGTCGTTGTCTGGGGAGCTGGTCTTGTTCTGTAGATTTGTAAAGATTTGTCATTTCGTAAGACGCAAGTTTTCCTATTCGGACCCGTTCTCATTTTCATAACAGTTTTATTTTCCTTGATACCGAATGATTCGTAATTCTGTCTAATTTATTTTCGTTAAATCGAAATTAGTAATTTTGTTAGATAATAATTTTAGTTTATTCGGTACACTATTTGTAATTTAGTAATTGTTACTTATGTGAGATTGCCTTTTCTGTTGATTCATAACATTGTTTTGTTTTCGTTGATTTGTGTCTATTACGATGCTTCGAATGGATTCGTAATTTTGTACTTTCGTAAATACATTGTGGCGCGGTCATTCGCAATCTCGTATTTTAGTTTCATTTTCAACAGCTAATTCATATTAAGATAGACTTTCTCTTAAGCCCCGTACACACGGTTGAACTTTTTGCCAACAAACTTCAAAATTAGCAAGTTTTCCAAAAAATCCGACCATGTGTACGCTCCATCGGACAAACTTTTTCGGTTTTCATCGGACAAAAGTTCGCTCTGCAAACGGACAAACTTTTCGGCAACAAAAGTCCGATGGTGCAAAGTCCGACCGTGTATATGCTCTGGGTGTGCCTGGCCAACTCCCTTCGGACAAAAATCCCCGGAAAAGTTTGTTTGAAGTCCGATCGTGTGTACGAGGCTTTACACTGTCCACTGCAGGTTTTCTTTTGTGGCACAAAAGAGATAAGTTGATTGGCTAAGATATTAAGTAAGATACATCACTCACTAACTACACTGCCCGGTGCCCATTCGAAAGAACGATTCGAGTACACAAATTTACGAACAGACAAAAAAAGAATTTACAAAACACACAAATGAAAATACGAACATACGAATGAAAATACGAATATACAAAATTACGAACAGACAAAGGATTTAAAATATGGAATGCAAATCGTTCGTTATAGATGTAATTTTTGTTCTTTCACTGTTTCATATTTTAGTAAGTTTGTCCAGTCGTAAGTTCGTATTTTCGCTTGTTCGTTATTTTGCTTATTCGTAATTCTGTAATTTTCGTATTTTAGTACTTTCAGCTATTCGGATGTTCGAATTGATCCGAATCTACGAATACTAACAAATTCATACGAAAATCCATTTGTTATGAGCGGAATCGCACATGTCTAATTTCCACCCAAACGTGAGTTAAGATATCTAAATCAAGTGCAGTCATAGTGGCTGTGATACACTGTTTCAGATCCGCTATATCAACAGGAAGGGGAGGGGCGAATACCTTGTCCTTTACGTACCCCCACAGGAAAAAGTCACAAGGTGTTAAGTCAGGACTTCTGGGTGGCCATTGGATCAGTGGCATCGTCCAATCCATCGGTGAGGGAGATGTTCATCGAGGTAATCTCGCACGTCGCCTGACCAGTGTGGTGGTGCACCATCCAATTGGAGAATAAACAGCCTGTAGTTTATGCAAATCATAGATAGATTATTAAATTTTCCACAATAATCATTATTTCACCAATGAGAGCTGAAATGAACCATCATTATAATAAACAGCATACACATTATACAGTAGCTTAGAGAATAAAGCCTGTCCCCTCCGAGGCAGCAGTAATTTGAGGTGAGGCTGCAGATGGGCATTGGTGAGGCTGCATTCATGGCAATGGTGAGGCTGCATTGATGGGCACTGACCCTTATTTTGCTTTAAAGTTCTCTATTTAAAATTTTAGTTTTATCAGGCTGAAGATGGGCAATGGTGAGGCTGCATTGATGGGCACTGACCCTTATTTTTCTTCAAAGTTCTCTATTTAAAATGTTAGTTTTTTTCCTGAAACTTCCTTCCTAAAATGAAGGTACGTGTTATACACCTGTGCGTGTTATATGCCAATAAATACAGTAATCTACTTTAACCCTTTCGCTGACAGAGATGTGTTTGCAATTTTTTTTGCAGACATGTTTAAAAAAATATTTTTCGACCTAAAGATTACAAGAAACCCCAAGCATAAAAACTTGTACTCCCAGAGACTTATAAGATCCATCCTGTCTTTCATGTGTCCTTGCTTAAAACCGCAAAGCTAGACTCATTCCCTGGTCGTGAGTCAGGTCCACCAGCACCTACAATAATCAATGGTAACAAGGAATATGAGGTTGAAACAATTGTGGATTGTAGGAAAAGAAGGAACTGCAAGACGAGGAGCCGAGTACACAGGACATCCGGCTCTGTGTATCTTGGCGGCGCTCGTTCCCTCATGGCTGCAGATTGACACTGGATGGGGGCAAGGCGGCAGATGGATGGCAAGGCGGCAAGGCTGCAGATTGATGGGGGCAAGGCGGCAGATGGATGGGGGCAAGGCTGCAGATGGATGGGGGCAAGGCGGCAGACTGATGGCAAGGCGGCAAGGCTGCAGATGGATGGCAAGGCGGCAAGGCTGCAGATGGATGGCAAGGCTGCAGATGGATGGCCAGGGCTGCAGATGGATGGGCAAGGCTGCAGATGGACACTGATAAGGCTGCATTGATGGGCATTTAAAATATATATTTTTTCTTAAATTTCCCTCCTAAAAGTTTTTTCCCTTAAACTTTCCTCTTAAAATTAATAAATTGATAAATACGGTATATGAACAGTAAGGCACTTGTACAAATTGGCTCTTATGATGGACAAAACACCGGTCCAATGGTGGGAGGCGTGACTGCGAGCGTAGCCAAGCGGATCCGAGTACACAGTACACTCGACTGTCTATTTCGGCGGCGCTGATTCCCTCCGAGGCAGCCGTTCGGCGTATAACATGCACCTGCGATTTTCCCTGATAAATACAGTTTATACTTTGGAGATTATCAATTGCATTGTTATACTGTTAACTGTTCATAAAAAAAAAACCTTTAAATACTCTCTACTCTAATATACTCTGTACCACCTGCCCCACTCTATTAGATTTTAAGCTCTTCTGAGCAGGGACCTTTTAATCCTCTTGTATTTTATTGTTTTATAACTGTATTGTCTCCCTTTTATATAGAAAAGTGCTGCGTAAACTGTTGGCACTATATAAATCCTGTATAATAATATAATAATAATTATAATCTCTCTATATGGAGAAAAACATATTTATAAATGTGAGAACCTAGCTTCTCAGGCTATATCTACTGGTGAGCAGTCCTCAACATTAGGTAGGGTAAGTATACAAAAGTCTGAATTTAGGGTATTATTATTATAACTAGTATTATTACTATTATTAACATATTTACCGTATCTCACAAAAGTGAGTACACCCCTCACATTTTTGTAAATATTTTATTATACACCTTTTCCATCCATACCATTACCCATCGTTAATGTACAATCCGCCTTTTTTTTTTTAATCTGTCTCCTTACCTTGATTCGGCAGCATTTTGTCTTCCTCCTGGATCCTTTCCCCGCGGGAGTGGGCGTGCCTTTAGTTTTCCCCGATCAGCGCGATGTCTCCTGCGAGTGATGTGTCGAGACTCCCAGGAGACGCGCTGTAGCGTAATCTCGCGGGTCACGTGACTCAGCAAGCGGGTTATGTGACCAGGGCGGATCCTAATTCGCCATTTTAGCTGAGGAAACACAAGTGTAAATGCCTGCTGGGCTTCAGAGTGCCCACACTGAAGATGGAAACGTCCATCTACTAATTTTATAAAGTATCTTTTGCGGGCCAAACACAACGCGGGCGGCTATAGCACTGGGAGAATCGAAAACCCGCGGAACCCCCGCTTTAATGTCTAAACCGCTGGCAACAAAAAGTTAGTACACCCCTAAGTGAAACATTTCCAGATTGGGCCCAGAGTGGCCACCATTATTTTCCAGCACTGCCTTAACCCTCTTTAGCATGGAGTTCACCAGAGCTTCACAGGTTGCCACTGGGGTCCTCTTCCGCTCCTCCATGAACACATAACGGAGCTGGTGGATGTTAGAGACCTTGCGCTCCTCCACCTTTCGTTTGAGGATGCCCCAAAGATTCTCAATAGGGTTTAGGTCTGGAGACATTCTTGGCCTCAGCTTCTTTAGCAATGCAGTGGTTGTCTTGAAGGTGTGTTTGGGGTCAGTATCATGTTGGAATACTGTCCCGTGGCCCAGTCTCAGAAGGGAGGGGATCATGCTCTGCTTTGGTATGTCACAGTACACATTGGCATTCATGGTTCCCGCAATGAATTGTAGCTCCCCAGTGCCAGCAGCACTCATGCAGCCCCAGACCCCACCACACTTGTTTTTGTACTCCTCACCTGGTTGCTGACACACACGCTTGACACCATCTGAACCAAATAAGTTTATGTTGGTCTCGTCAGACCACAGGACATGGTTCCAGTCATCCAAGTCCTTAGTCTGCTTGTCTGGGATGACAGCCATGCAGACAAATTTGATGCAGTGTGCGGCGTATGGTCTGAGCACTGACAGGCTGACCTCCCCACCCCTTCAACTTCTGCAGCAATGCTGGCAGCACTCGTATGTCTAGTTCCCAAAGACAACCGCTGGATATAACGCTGAGCACGTGCACTCAACTTCTTTAGTCGACCATGGTGAGGCCTGATCTGAGTGGAACCTGTCCTGTTAAATTGCTGTATGGTCTTGGCCACCGTGCTGCAGCTCAGTTTCAGGGTCTTGGCAATCTGCTCATAGCCTAGGCCAACTTCATGTAGAGCAACAAATTCTTTTTTTCAGATCCTCAGAGAGTTCTTTGATTCAGGTCTGCACCCAACAAAGACTCATGCCTCCTACTAAATAATCTAAGGACCAGGGCCACCTGGAGATGTCACTGGGTGACCCCACCCCTCTGTGATACCATCGACCCAGCATTACCAGGCTGAGGAAAAGGGGCATGCTTTGAAACGCATTCCCTACTCCTAGCACACTCTCAGTGGTGTCAGGCATCCTCTCCATCCAGGCTCTGGCTTCCTGATCAGGTTGTCTCCCTGCAGCAGTGGCTCCCTCCTGTCTGTGCCCCTCACCCCCTGCTCACAGCTGAAGCAGAATAATTCCAGGCTCCAGAGGCAGCAGCTTTGACTTTTTCTGCTTTCCACAAGCTCCTCTTTTGTGAGTGCATTTGTAATCATTAATAAATATTGTTTACATTTTTTGACTACACTATGGAGGTTGCTCTTGTCCTTAATCTCCTGTTTTCACAGGAAGCAGGGAGACTGCTTGCATGTGTTTAGTCTTTATCAAATGGCACAGATACTGCTCCAAACAACTTTTAAAATGCTGAATTTCTGAGTCTCACAATCTGGTGTGTAAAGGCAGGTGGCTGGGTCTTTCTCATCAAGATGAAACTGGTTCTATGGAAGTTTTGTGCACCCCCCCCTCTGACCCCCCCCTTTTCCCCATAGCCCAGGTGGTGTGTCTGTGATGCTCAGTGGGTCTTGTGAGAAGAGGGTTCCACCATCCAGGAAGGGTGTCTGCTATGATGTCCATCAATGAAAATGTAAAACTGTGGGCCAGATTCAGATAGATCAGTGGATCTTTAGATCCGCGTAATCTATCTGATTTAAGATCCGCTGCCGCAAGTTTTAGAGGCAAGTGGGTAATTCACAAAACACTTACCTCAAAACTTGCAGCGGCGGATCGTAAATCCCCCGGCGGAATTCAAATTCCGCGGCTAGGGGGAGTGTAGTATTTAAATCAGGCGCGTCCCCGCGTGCCGATTTAAATGCGCATGCGCTGTCCGCCAATTTTCCCGGCGTGCATTGCTCCCAATGACGTCGCTAGGACGTCATTGGTTTCGGCGTGAGCGTAACTTGCGTCCAGCGCTTTTGTGAATCGACATACGCAAACATTGTAAAAAAAAACTTGACGCGGGAACGACGGCCATACTTAACATTGGTTGCGCCTCATAGAAGCGGGGGAAAGTATACGCCAGGAAAACGCTTACGTAAACGAAGTAAAGTGACTGCGTCGGGCCCGCGTACGTTTGTGAATTGGCGTATCTCGCTGATTTACATATCCTCGCCGTAAATCTGCGAAAAACGCCCCCAGCTGCCATTTTTAAATTGCAGTTAAGATCCGACGGTGTAACACAGTTACACCTGTCGGATCTTAGGCATATCTATGCGTAACTGATTCTATGAATGAGTCGCATAGATACGACCGGCCTAACTCAGAGATACGACGGTGTATCAGGAGATACACCGTCGTATCTCTTTGAGAATCTGGCCCACACAGTGGGGGAATAAAGTGAGAGTAACTTAAAGAGCATGACAGTGGGCCAGATTCTTAAAGAAGTTACGCCGGCGTATATGGAGATACGCGGCTTAAGTGTAAAAATGCGCCGTCGTATCTATGCGCCGTAGTCACAGAACTAGATACGCCAGAAACCAAGCTTCTCCTGTCCGTCTTAACTTCTATACGCTTACGCAGCGCAGGCGCATATTTACGCTGATGGCATCCTGCGCTCCCATTGAATTAGTATTCAAATATGCAAATGATGTAGATGCGCTGATTCCCAGACCTACGCGCGGTGCGCGTAAGACGAATGGCCGGCCTAAAGTTACCCCTCATAAAGCAGGGGTAACTTTGCACCAGACGTGTGCAAGTCAGCTTGAGAGCAAATACAGCAGCACCATTCCGGACGAGCTGAGCAACCACACTTATAGGACAACACATTCGTATGCCAACATGCCAGGGGCAGGCATGGTCTTAGCACTACTAGTGTGTGCAGAGGCAGAGGCGCATAGAAGGAGGAGGAGGGCATGTGAGAGGGCACGGGAGAGGATATACCGACCGCGCATTAGCCTCTTTGCCATGGCTGATTTGGAGGTGTATCGCCGCTTCAGATTGAGCCCTGCTGCTATCCTGGAAATTACCAGAGCCCTGCAGGATGACACACCGCTCACATGCAGTGCAGCCACTGGAGAAGGTCCTGGTAACACTGCATTTCCTTGCCACTGGTTCTTTTCAGCGCAAAAGTGGAGCCGTGGCTGGGATGTCACAAACCAGCATGAGCAGATGTGCGCACCAGGTTGTCCCCGCAATCCTGAGATGCATGGCCAACCAAATTATCAAACCTACCCAGGAGGACCTGCGGCAGAAGGCAATGCGTGATTTCTGCCTAATTGATGGATTCCCACGCACCGTGGGGGCCATTGATTGCACCCATGTGGCACTACAGCCCCCCCCCCCCCGTGACACAGAGCACATTTATCGCAATCGGAAGCATTGGCATTCCATAAACGTACAGGTGATAGCCGATGCCAAATACCTCATATGGCACGTCCGTGCCAAACACCCAGGGTCCAGCCATGACAGCTACATATACCGTCAGAGCCCCATCCCAACAGAATTTGAACAGAACGTGTATGGGGACAGCTGGCTGGTTGGTGAGTGACATGGGTGTCAGGCATGACTGTGCGACACCATGATGCAGACATCATGAGGGGCACATGCACGACTGACATCCTCCTGTATTTTCCCTTCCAGGTGACGCGGCATATGCACTTGGAACCCCCAAACCAGAGGAGAGAGAAGATACAATGAAGCACACGCACGTACCCGTGGAGTGGTGGAACGCACCTTTGGCCTCCTGAAGTCCCATTTTCGATGCCTGGATAAGTCTGGGGGTACCCTGTTGTATTCCCCAAACTTTGTGTGCCAGATCATCGCTGCATGTTGCATGCTGCACAACTTTGCCGTGAGAAAGGGCCTGGAGATTTACATACGTGATGACCTGACCCCCCAACCACCCAGTCCCCCCCTGCCAGAGGCTACCCCATCTGCTGATGGTACAGCAGTCAGGAGATGTCTCGTGGAACGAATTTTTGAACGTTAAACACACACATTAATCATGGCACAATGAGAATGCATGCATGCACACCACTGTGGTCCCTAGCACACACACCCCACATCCTCATCACATTGGATTAGACCAAAGTACACCGCACAGTACTAAGGAGCAGCAACGCCGCGTCAAGGCCCCAATGATGTTGCTGTCCATTCATACGTCATTCATACGGACCTGGGGAGAACTTATCCCCAACGACCGAGGGTGACACCCCTTACTGCCAGGAGTGTCACCCCCCCACATTCACACACCATCCACACTGTACTCTGCACTACTGCCTGTGTGCAGCAAAAATAACACAAAAAGCTCTCAACCAGAGCAACAAAAATATAAAAAACTCTTAACCAGAGCAAAAATAACATAAAAAGCTCTTAACCAGAGCAAAAAGATCTCCAAAAAAAATAACTTGCCCCGGCGCGGGCTACGCCTGGTGCCCAGGCTCCTGGCCCTCACTTGCCTGGGGGGAGCCTCAGTTGGGGGGGTGGGGCATCAGGTGGAGGAGCATCCCCAGGTCCCTCCCTGGCTGCCTGTCTGCCCTCCAATGCCACCGCTATGCGGCTGAGCACAGCCTCCAGGGAAGCTGTCTGGGCCTGTACAGCCACTCTAAGGCACTTGACCTCCCCCACTAGTTCAGCCATTGTCGCCTGCAGCTCCCCGAGGCTGGTCACAGTTGCTGCGCTGTTTAGAGCCACATCCTGTATGACATCCGGTACTGGACCCGAGGAGGCCAGGCTGTCAGCTAGGCGCCTCAACTCCACCACTAGTTCCCCCATATGGCGGCTCTGCTGGTCCTGCTGCCTGGCCAGATTTTCTTTCAGGATTTCCGGCGCACCCCTTGTCTTTCGGGTCATCTTCCTGGAGACAGGAGTGGCTGGGGCCCTTGCATAGGGGGAGGATCATGATGGGCTGGAGATGAGGGGGATGGGACAGGAGGGACTGGAGAGGTTGTGGGAGGACCCTGAGGGGCTGGAGATGATGTGGGTGGTTGGTTGTGATGGTCCTGCCAACACATGTGAATCCTCCAAATACAGGATCACCTCCTGGTCCATATGGACCACCTCCTCCTCAACCACCTCCTGCGCTGAGGACTGCCCACTCCCCTCCACCAAGGCCTGTTGGCTTCCCAGGGGGTCAGCCAGAGAAACAGGATGCTCGGGGATGCTATAGGACAGCCACTGGCAGCATCGGATGGCCCCGCTCCCTCCTGCACACCTGTGGATGACACAAAACATTCACATGTTGGTGGACCCACACACTTGTCACATGTTCCCTTGCCCCCCCAAACATGCTACACACCAGATAGGAGATAAAACACACTTACCTGTCCTCATGGCCGGCTCACCTGTGTTGTAACCCTCCACTCCCTCCACCTGCTCCCTCTGAAGGCAGCGGCCAATGACTTGCTCCTCCTCAGTCAGCCGGATCGTACAGGGTGGTCCCCTCCAGTGCCCCTGGAATGGCGATTGATCTTCGCCAGCTTGCCTCTCACCAAACCCCGCAGGTCATTCATTTTTTTTTAGATGTCCTGGGGGGTCCTGACCTCATGACCTACGGCATTTACTTGGGCAGCTATCCTCATGAGGATCTCATCCTTCTTCGATTTACTGGTGCTGCCACTATCTGCACCATGGAGGCGAGCATCATACCTCTCCATGGCAGATACAATGATTGCCCTCTCATCTGGGGAGAAGTTTTTCTTCCGTTTCTCCTTCCTGGGAACAGGCATAGCAAGGCAGCAATGTCAATAGCACATACAACACCAACCCAAAAAATGGAGTAACTTTGCGCTCGACGGGCGCATGTGGTGACGCTCTTATGCACTGGGCCGGCTCATCTCAGGGGGAGTTACACCCAATGTTGCTTTGCGCATGCGCAGAGGGGCGGGCCACGTCCGGCGCATGCTCTGTTCGGTCCGGACTTCATTTGCATGGGGTCACGCTTCATTAGAATGGATCACGCCCACTTCCCTCCTACCTTCACTTGTGCCGGCTTACGCCGACACATTTAAGTTGCGCTAGCGCATGGTAGGACGCATGTGTTCCGGGAATATGAGACTTCTCTCTCCAAGTTAGCTTAGCGTAACGCTTCTCAGATGCGCTACGCCTGACTAAATATGCGCCGATCTACGAGAATCTGGCCCAGTATTCCAATAAGCACCAGAAAGCTGAAGCTAATGGTACATACACAATGTTTTCAATCATTGGCTGCGCACATCTTTTTGAAACATGTGGGATACCAAACAGAAACTTTATTAATGTAAGACCTATTACAATTACTGAATTGTCCATATGCACCCTAATCACTATTTGCAGTGCCGATTGCCCTTACTGCACGGGCTCCCCGCCCCACAGTGCTTCTGGCTTCCCAACTCTCCCCCAGCTGCTACAGGGGATTTTTCAAGATGGAGAGTGTGGGAAAGGGGCTATTAAATACGTAATTTACCAGTACCTTTTTTTCTAAATGAACACAATGAACACACTCACTGTGTTCATTCACAGCTGAAGCATAGTAAACTGTGTTTACTGTGCTTCAGTTTCTGAATGAACAGGAAGCCGCTCAGCACAGAGCACTCCCCTTTCATTCACTGTCCTGTGCAGCTGAGGCTGCAGAGAAAGGAATGTGTGCACACCCCAATGCAATAGGCTGTGCACACCTATGTACCCCATGTGACATCAGTCAGTGTGTTGCTTAATCCAAGCGATTCCACAACAATCCACCTTGTCCCTTGCACCACCTAATACTCTCAGGGCCAGATTCAGGTACGAGTTACGACGGCGTATCTCCAGATACGTCGTCGTAACTCTGAGGCCCCGTACACACGACCGAGGAACTCGACGTGCCAAACACATCGAGTTCCTCGTCGAGTTCAGTGTTGAAGCCGCCGAGGATCTCGGCGGGCCGACTTTTCCCATTGACTAACGAGCCGACTTTTCCCATTTGGCCCGACGAGTTCCTCGTCGGCTTCCTCGCTGAAAAGTGTACACACGACCGAGTTTCTCGGCAGAATACGGCTCGGACCAAGTTTCTGGCTGAATTCTGCCGAGAAACTTGGTCGTGTGTATGGGGCCTGAGTGTGTTCTTAGAATCAGTTACGCATAGATTTCCCTAAGAACCGACCGGCGTAAGTCTCTTACGCCGTCAAATCTTAATTGCATATTTACGCTGGACGCTAGGTGGCACTTCCGTATATTTACTCGTAGAATATGTAAATTAGGTAGATACGCCGATTCAGAAACGTACGTGCGCCCGGCGCATTTTTTTACGTCGTTTACGTAAGGCTTTTTCCGGCGTATAGTTACCCCTGCTATATGAGGCGTACGCAATGTTAAGTATGGACGTCGCGCCAGCGTCAAATTTTTTACGTTTTACGTCGTTTGCGTAAGTCGTTCGCGAATAGGGTTTTGCATAAGTTACGTTCACGTCGAAAGCATTGACTATTTGCGGCGTAATTTGGAGCATGCGCACTGGGATACTTTCACGGACGGCGCATGCGCCATCATTAAAAACGTCAAAGACGTGGGGTCACGATTAGTTAGCATACAACACGCCCCCTACCAGCCAGTTTTAAATTAGGCGGGCTTACGCCGGCCCATATACGCTACGCCGCCGTAACTTCGGGCGTAAATTGTTTCTAAATACGGGACTTGCCTGTCAAAGTTAAGGCAGCGTAGCGTATATGAGATACGCTACGCCAGCCTAAAGATAGGCATTTGTATCTGAATCCGGCCCAAGGTACTATCTGTGCAGTGTAGCTGGCCTTATGTGGGCTAGCCGGCCATCTAGAAGCAGGAAACCAGTTGGCCAAATTCTGCTCTGCAATGCAAGTGATTTATTTCTTACCTACCCTAACCTGCTTGTGTACTGTACTTAGTAAATCGAGTAATGGGACTCTCACTGCTGGAATTGGATCCTGTAATGTATTCACTGACAGTGTGACTTACAAATTATCCACCCTACTAATTTACTGACTAAAAGTATACTAATAATGGGATTTTTAAACTTGGATCTTTTATTGGGGGGGTCACAGTGTCGCTTATAACTCACCCTAAATTGATATAATTTACTGACTAAAACTTTACTAATGGGAATTTTTTATTTGTGGGTCATAGTGTCACTTGTATTTATGGAACCGGGTGATAACATAAGAATAGTGTTAAAACAAGCAATCTACTAAAGTCTAAAGTGAAAGGCATGCCTATTGCTTGGGGCTGGCTCATTTGAAACTGATTCTGATCTGAAGTATGGTGTGTCTGACTAGTGTCATGAGCTAAGAGCTCCACCTGCTGGCTGCAGTTGTAATTTACAATATTAGGTATGACGCTGCAAATCTGCGATATGACAGTATATGTGGCTGCTTGCAACAAAAGTCTGATATACCCAAACTTAAATAAGTATATAAAGTAGTGCAGCTCCAATAAATGAATCTCATATATGTGTAAATATATGACTATGAATATTTATAAGATATAAAAAGTATTTAATGTGCTAAACAGAAAAGTCTACGGCAAATAAAAAAGTCCATGTGGGAAAGAAAGGACTCTTCCACAATCCGTCAGATCCTTTCTGTGTATTAAAACATCACCATCTTAGTAGAAATGTGCACTCTCCAAAAAATTTGCTTTATCTAGTATAGCAATCCCAGCATATGTCACAGACACAGGTCCTCCACAGGCATATACTGGGGGCCAGATTCACAGTCAGCTTACGCGACATATCTGTTGATACGCCGCGTAAGTTCTGTGATGCACCGTCGTATCTATGCGCCGTATTCAGGGAACAAGATACCCCTGAATTTTGCCAAGATACGACCGACGTAAGTCTCCTACGCCGTCGTATCTTGGGTGCATATTTACGCTGGCCGCAAGGGGCGCTTCCGTAGATTTACGGGTTGAATATGCAAATGACCTAGATACGCCGATTCACAAATGTACTTGCGCCCGTCGGATTTAGCTACGCCGTTTACGTAAGGCTTACGTCCGGTGTAAAGTTACCCCTGCAATATGAGGCGCAGGTAATGCAAAGTATGGACGTCGGAACAAGCGTATATTTTTACGTAGTTTACGTAAGTCGTACGTGAATGGGGCTGGGCGTAGGTTACGTTCACGTCGTTGCCATTGAGCCGTCGTATCTTAGGGCGTAAATATAACGTGATTCTGAGCATGCGCGCGCATGCGCCATTCGTACGGCGCTTCATTTACATGGGGTCACGATTCATTATAATACAACACGCCCACTACCAGCCTACTTTGAATTACGTGGGCTTACGCCGGCCCATTTACGTTACGCCGCCGTAACTTAGGGAGCAAGTGCTTTGTGAATACTGTACTTGCCTCTCTAGGTTACGTCGGCGTAGCGCATATGAGATGGGCTACGCCCGTACAGAGATACGCCGATCTCTGTGAATCTGGCCCTATGTCTCCACTTTAGGAATACACCTCTTTTACCAGCAGCTGGAAGCAGTTTTACTGGAATAAATAGCTTGCCAGGGAGCCAACAGAGAGCCCATCATAGTGTAGCATTTGTAACATACCTCCCAACCGTCCCGGATTTCACCCCCCCCCCCCGCGGTTACCGCAATAAATCCTGCGGTCCCGCGATTCGCGGTAAATCGCGCGGTCCCGCGATTGGCCCCCCGCGCAACAACTCAGATCCACGGAATCCCCCCCGCTCAACAACTTTGATCTGCACCCCCCCGCTCAACAACTCTGATCCACGGAATTCCCCCATCCCCCCCCCCCCCCAGCTCAACAACTTTGATCCGCGGACCCCCCCGCCCTCAACAACTTTGATCCGCAGACCCCCCCCCCCGCTCAACAACTTCGTTTGTGGGGTATGCTCATTTGTCCCTCATTCTGAAGTTGAAAAGTTGGGAGGTATGTTTGTAAATGTAAATAATTTTTAAATAACAAGGTAGATTATTAAAAAACAAACAATGCAGGAAAAAACTGAGATAGGTCAATCACGGAGAAAGCCGCTGATGACCCGGGATCATGCAGGTGTGTGATGTCAGCACAAAAACTCCAGCCTGGCCATACGTGTCTATACATGTTCTCAAGGGGTCTTTGGCTTCTGTCAAATGGGCACGCTGAAAAACTGGCATTCGACCCGAATCTGATCAGCGCTGGCAACCAATGGCATGAAAGGCATGCCTATTGCTTGGGGCTGGCTCATTTGAAACCGATTCTGATCTGAAGTATGGTGTGTCTGACTAGTGTCATGAGCTAAGAGCTCCACCTGCTGGCTGCAGTTGTAATTTACAATATTAGGTATGACGCTGCAAATCTGCGATATGACAGTATATGTGGCTGCTTGCAACAAAAGTCTGATATACCCAAACTTAAATAAGTATATAAAGTAGTGCAGCTCCAATAAATGAATCTCATATATGTGTAAATATATGACTATGAATATTTATAAGATATAAAAAGTATTTAATGTGCTAAACAGAAAAGTCTACGGTAAATAAAAAAGTCCATGTGGGAAAGAAAGGACTCTTCCACAATCCGTCAGATCCTTTCTGTGTATTAAAACATCACCATCAGTAGAAATGTGCACTCTCCAAAAAAGAGCTGCCAGCGCTGAACACTGTGCTCTGGCGGGGGGTGAGTCCCCCTGTCAGAACACAAAGGTACAGTTGGGAAGATTGCCCCACTACACCGTTTGTGTTAGTATGGCGATTTCTCCGTTTTTTTTTCTTCATCCCAGTGGGCACTAAACAAACTTCAAGTGTGTACAAGGCTTTAGTCTTTTATAAAGCAAGGTGAATTTGCGCTTCCCCCAAGAAGTATTTTTATATAAAAATAATAATAAAAGAGAAAAGACACCCTGGCAGTGAGCGAGGGGATATGAGGAGTTAATCACAAAACCCCAATTGATATCTCATCAGTCCAGGTCAGCAATAGAATAGTGCAAACAAAAGGGGGTTTGTATTAGTGGTTGAGATAGAGAAAACTCTATTAAGGTGCTGCAATTTTATAAGATGCCGGAATATTCAGCAAAACATTCAGCAAAATAAGATAAGGTAAAATAGTGAAAAAAAATTGCGCAACCCACAACAATATATAAATATATCTGAAAAAGAAAACTTTTTGTTTGACCCAAAATAGTCTTGTAGTCTTAGTGCCCTTTCACACTGGTGCGTTTTTGCCGCGTTTTTGCAGCGTTTTTTTATTCATTTCAATGGAGGGGGCATGGGGAGCATTTTATGGGCGTTTTAATAGCGATATTTTTACCGCGAAAACGTGGCAAAAACGCACCAGTGTGAAAGGGCCCTTATAGTCTTGTATACCTGTAAAAACGTGAATATTTTCAAGAAACAAATATTTCTACTCTTTTCTATGCAGACTTGCTATGTATTTGCACCGCTGTGTGAAAAATACAATGAAAGTATAATTGTGTCTTTCAAGTTGTGGCATCAGGATGAACACTATAATTGTGCTATGGTTAAAATGTAATGAGTTGCCAAGTGAGCCCCAAGACCTAGCTTTCCCTGGTGAACCCCAGTGTTCTAATCAGCCCCTTATAATGAAGATCATTCTGCCAATGTAGTCATTTGAGTAACACCTTTCTCTGTGTGCTATAAAGTCCAGGCTTGCCATGAGAAAGGCCAACAGGGTCCTCGGAGAAACACTGGGTGGGAACCATATCCCTCCAGGAATTCACTGTCAAGGACCCTGAAGGTGCTGCACACACACAAACAACATAAAGTAAACAGGATGTGTGTAGAATATCCAGTTCTTATGCCCTGCTGTCGTGCCCAAACACCCCCCCCCCCCCAAACACACACACTTACCAGCAATTATCAGTACTTAAAATAAAGCTGAGCGTTGCTGTGTAAATACAGGAGCTTTAGCATTTGCTGCTGTCACAAAAGAACCATCTGACTCAGTGCTTATCCACACTGTTCTGAGGCAAAAAGGAGATAAATAAATTAACATTGTTACTTTTTTATCAACTCAACTCTGTTATTTTTGTATCTACAGTTTCATTCATCTGAAGATCAAAGAAAGGTCTCCAACCTGCAGATGCTGTCAGTTAAGCAACCTGACAAGTAAAAATAATGTTTCTCTTCAAAACATGTTTCTATTTAACTACTTATTACCCTTTGTTTTAGACAAAAATAAAGAGAATTAATTAACCGCGCTCTCAAAATATGCATTTACACCAATAGAAAAATAGTCATCAAATATGTGACAAATGAATTAAAGTGCTTATAAGTCCCAAAAAAACTCCAATATAAACATAAAGTGAAGTCCCATAAACACTCTGTTATATCCAAATGCCTATGTGAACAAAATCACCCATGACATTCTGTGTCTCCCCTTTACCAACATTTACAAGTGCATCCTACTCACCGGAATGTATTACAGGTAGTCAAAAACAGCATAGTTTGATGTTTCCACTTGAAGAGAAATGGCCCAGGACAAGCTGTCACTGGCACTGATCCTATGTTCCTAAGTGCTAATACCAGCCCACGTGGAGGTAAAGGAGAAGCTTCTCATTGTGAAGTATGTACAAATAGTTTATTTAAAATGTTTAAAAACACACTTACTGCATGTAAGTCTTCCAGGGCATAATGAATCAGGGGAGGCCATATTGCACTCCACCTGCATTCCAAGAAAGCGGTAGTGACGTGTTATGCCTGATCATACCGAACGCGTTTCATCAGTGTGTGTTTAACGTCATCAGGGGTTACCTGGTTGTTGACCCCTGATGACATCAGACGCACACTGATGAAATGCATTAGCCGTATCAATCGTAACATGTCACTACCTCTTTCCTGGAATGCAGGTGGAGTGCAATATGGCGTCCCCTGATTTATTATGCCTTGGAATACTTACATGCTCTAAGTGTGTTTTTTGATGGAAGTACTCGCTCCATCTGATTTCGCACATTTTACATACCCAACATGAATATGCTTTCTTATTTCTCGTTACTATATTACGCATATTGACTAAACATGTTCTCAATCATATATCCCATTGGACATTACTGAAGCTGTAAACAAGTCCTACTTACTTGTATCTTGTTAAAACGTAATAAAGTTGGAAAAAAAAGCACAACTTTATTTAATTTTTTTGTGCCAGAATCATAATTTTAGTTTGAAACAAATGCTGGTCCAAAAATATGTGTTTTTTTTAGTTTTGTTAATTTTTTTTCTTAGGAAAGCATAATATATATATATATATATATATATATATATATATATATATATATATATATATATATATATATATATATATATATATATATATATATATATATATATATATCTCCAAGAAAGAAGACATTGTTTGTTCTCTAAAATATTTGTATTACTTTGTTATCATAAGCAATAAAAAAGTTATTATAAACAGGTCCATAGCAGAAATGTAAACATTTCTCTGGTCTGTACAGATGTGAGAGGTGAAGTAGTTAAAAGATTTTGGTGGACAAGGGAAGCTAGATAGATGCAATTTTTGCTATCAGACTTGAGTAACTCTGTTCCTGTTTAAATTTAAGGTTAAACCACTTCTCTTCCAATTTCACTGAATGGCCACGTGTCTTTTTAAATTCCCTTTCACTGAAAAGTTTTTTCCCTATGCTAAGGTCACCATTTGCTGAGCCTATCATCTACTAGGACCCCCAGGTCCTTTTCCATCCTAGATTCCCCCTGAGGTTTTCCCCCTCTAGTGAGTAACTTGCACTCGTATTTTTAGCACCCAAATGCATTACTTAAAATTTTTCACCACTTAAGCCCGGGAAGATTTGGCCCCTTAATGACAAGGTCATTTTTGCGATATGGCACTGTGTCGCTTTAACTGACAATTGCGCCAACATGCAACGGTGTCCTTTTTTTTCCCCATAAGCTTTCTTTTGTTGGTATTTGATCATCTCTGCGATTTTTGATTTTTTTGGCACTATAAACAAAAAAAGAGCGACAATTTTGAAAAAAACAAATATGTTTTACTTTTTGCTATAATAAATATGCCCACTCTAAAAAAAAAAAGAGCTCCCTTAGTTTAGGCTGATATGTATTATTCTACATATTTTTGTCAATAAGCGTATATTGATTGGTTTGCGCCAAAGTTATAGCGTCTACAAAATAGGGTATAGATTTATAGCATTTTTATTATAAAATTTTTAGATCTTCTTGCAAGGTTTCCACATCCCGTGCAGCCCTGCATAACTTTGTATCACCCGCAAATACTAATGCCGCGTACACACCATCACTTTATGTGATGAAAAAAAATGCCCAGAAGCTAGTTATGAAGCGAGCTTCAATGGAAAAAAGTGGCGAACGTAACCTCGCTTTGCTAGAGCATTGTGAAAAAACAATGGTGTGTAGGCAACGTCGTTTTTGAAAATTGAAGTTTCAAAAACTTTGTTTTTTACTTCACAGAAAATTTCGTTTTTTTCCATCACATAAAGTGATGGTGTGTACGCGGTATTAGAGTGAGCTGTTTATCCACTTGAGACCCGCGCTGTAGACGAAAGACGTCCACAGCGCGGCTCTCAACTGCCGCTGGGGGAGCGCAGCAGGGCAAAACTGTGCCTGGCGCATCGCTGAGATGCCGATGCGCGTGCCTGGTGGCCGCGATGTCCGCCAGGTACCCGCGATCGGCAGTGACAGCAGGGACGTGGAGCTCTGTCACCCCCTAGTGTTAACCCCTTCCCTGCCAGTCACAATTTATACAGTAATCAGTGCATTTTTATAGCACTGATCGCTGTATAAATGTGAATGGTCCCAAAATAGTGTCAAAAGTGTCCGATATGTCCGCCGCAATATCGCAGGCCTGACAAAAAAAAATCGCAGATCGCCGCCATTGCTAGTAAAAAAAAAAATCATAAATCTATCCCCTATTTTGCGCAAACCAATCAATCTAGGCTTATTGCGATTTTTTTCAACAAAAATATGTAAAAGAATACGTATCGGCCTAAACTGAGGAAAAAAATATTAAAAAAATTGGGATATTATTATAACAAAAAGTAAAAAATATTGTGTTTCTTTTTCAAAATGTTTTGTCTTTTTTTGTTTATAGCGCAAAAAATAAAAATCTCAGAGATGATCAAATACCACCAAAAGAAAAGCTCTATTTGTGGGGAAAAATATAATTTGGGTACAGTGTAGCATGACCGCGCAATTGTCATTCAAAATGCGTCAGCGCTGAAAGCTGAAAATTGGTCTGGGCAGGAAGAGGGTTTAAGTGCCCAGTAATGAAGTGGTTATTCTATTCTTTATATTGTTTATAAATAATATTAAACAGAATTGGTCTCAGGACAGATCCTTGGGGGACCCCACTTACTACACCGGACCATTCCAAGTACTCGCTATTTATCACCTCTCTTTGTAGCCAGTTTTCAATCCAAGTACTCATCCTATGGTCCTTGTCGACAGACCTCAGCTTGTAAAGTAAACGTTTGTGGGGAACTGTATCAAATTCTTTTGCAAAATCCAGATACACCACATCTGTATTTGGTAGATTCTCAGTAATAATTACTCAACAAGAGGTTAATTGTGTGTGTCCCTTATCTCTAGTGGTGTGATTAAAGAATCTGCTCCGTGGGAAGTGAAATAAGTCAGGACTGTCTTAATGCCTGGGAACACTTGGGCACTGCCCAGGGGCTCCAGGTGCATGGGGGCCCCATGATAGTCTTGCATTACATCATATTTGCCAACAGTCCTATACCTGCTAGGATAGTCATGCATTTTACTAAGTGTTCCCAGAATGATGGCCTTGTCCTGAGTGGCATTCCAAAACATTGCTCTCCTGGTGCCATTCTGCCTCCCCCTTTGCTATTTGTGTTGATTTAGTCTTTGAATTATGGCATGTAGAAAAAAAACATTTAGAAGGGAAATGGAAGGAAAAGGTAAGTGAACCAACAATGCACTAGCTTAAAGGAACCTTTTTAGAAAATAAAAACAAACCTTTACAACCCCTTTAAAAGAGTTACTTCACTTATAACACTTTCCTAATACATGGGGCCTATAAGTCAGTAGGTAGGTGGATCTGCCCAATAGCTGTGAACCTGAAGATTTCACTCACTGATAGTCTGCATCCCTGTTGGAACCCTTAATCTGTTAACAAATACATATACAGTAGGTGTTTGTGATATTGTGTTTTTAGCATGACAGCATCGCGCTGATTCTCGGCGACATGGTGCCGAGATCTCGCCGACATCTCGCACTCACTGGAATAGTGACAGCACATTCCAACGTGCGCGTCATAGAAGCGACGGGAGATCCGACTTGGATTCCCGCCAATTCTACACGTGTGCGGCGTTTGTTATGAATCCTGAGGGGGAAGTCCCCGCCGGATTTTAAATAAAAATTTGGCATGGGTTCCCCCCTCAGGAGCATACCGGGCCCTTAGGTCTGTTATGGGTTGTAAGGAGAGCCCCCCTACGCCGAAAAACCGGCGTAGGGGGTCCCCCTACAATCCATACCAGACCCGTATCCAAAGCACGCTACCCGGCCGGTCAGGAAAGGAGTGGGGACGAGCGAGCGCCCCCCCCCCTCCTGAGCCGTACCAGGCTGCATGCCCTCAACATGGGGGGGTTGGGTGCTCTGGGGCAGGGGGGCGCACTGCGGCCCCCCCACCCCAGAGCACCCTGTCCCCATGTTGATGAGGACAGGGCCCCTTCCCGACAACCCTGGCCGTTGGTTGTCGGGGTATGCGGGCGGGAGGCTTATCGGAAACTGGGAGCCCCCTTTAATAAGGGGGCCCCCATATACCGGCCCCCCACCCTAAGTGAATGGATATGGGGTACATCGTACCCCTACCCATTCACATGGAGGAAAAGTGGTAAAAACACAAATAAAAAACAAAGGGTATTAAAATATTTTATTAGTCTGCTCCGGAGGCTCCCCCTGTCTTCTTTAGCTCTTTTACCAGGGGGAGCTTCTTCTTCCGATTTCCGGGTGTCTTCTCCTGCTCTCCGGGGTCTTTACCGCTCTTCTGTGACGTCTTCTCCGCTCCGGGGGGTCTTCTTCTATGTTCGCCGCTCTCCGCTCTTGACTCGGCGCACCCCGGTTCTTCCTCCCGCTGTCCGGTGCCTTCTCCTTCTTCCGCTGTTCTGTGACGTCTTCTCCTCTTCTTCCGCTGTTCTGTGACGACTTCTACTTCTCCCTTCAGGCCGCTGTGCTGTGGCGTCTTCTCTTCTTCTCTTCTCCCGATGTTGACACGCCGGCTCGCTGCTTTCATCGGACCTATATAGGCCTCACAGTCCCATCATGCTCTGTACCTACCCATGTGATACCTACCCATGTGGGTAGGTATCACATGGGTAGGTACAGAGCATGATGGGACTGTGAGGCCTATATAGGTCCGATGAAAGCAGCGCACCTGCCATTTCAGCGAGAAGAGCCGGCGTGTCAACATCTGGAGAAGTGAAGAAGATGACGTCACACCCGGAAGAAGAAGAATACGTCACAGCACGGAAGAAGAAGATAGACGTTCAGCGCTGAAGGAGAAGGCACCGGACAGCTGGAGGAAGAACCGGGGTGCGCCGAGTCAACAGCGGAGAGCGGCGAACATAGAAGGAGACCCCCGGAGAGTTGAGAAGACCCCCCGGATAGCGGAGAAGACCCGTCGGGATAGCGGAAGAAGAAGCCCCCCCCGCCGAAGACGTTGGAGGAAACCCGCCGGGGGTGGGGGCTTTTTTAAAAGCGACCCCCCCGGCGGTGGAAGAGAACCAGACGGCGGCCCCCACCCACCCGAAGACGTCAAAGAAGAAGCTTCCCCTGGTATAAGAGCTAATAAAGAAGACAGGGGGAGCCTCCGGAGCAGAAAAATAAATTATTTTAAAAACCCTTGTGTGGTGTGTTTATTAACTTTGACATTTTTCCTACAGGTGAATGGTTAGGGGTACGATGTACCCCATATCCATTCACTTAGGGTGGGGGGCCGGTATCTGGGGTCCCCCTTATTAAAGGGGGCTCCCAGATTCCGATAAGCCTCCCGCCCGCATACCCCGACAACCAACGGCCAGGGTTGTCGGGAAGGGGCCCTGTCCTCATCAACATGGGGACAGGGTGCTCTGAGGTGGGGGGGCCACAGTGCGCCCCCCTGCCCCAGAGCACCCAACCCCCCCATGTTGAGGGCATGCAGCCTGGTACGGCTCAGGAGGGGGGGGGCGCTCGCTCGTCCCCACTCCTTTCCTGGCCGGCCGGGTAGCGTGCTTTGGATACGGGTCTGGTATGGATTGTAGGGGGACCCCCTACTCCATTTTTTCGGCGTAGGGGGGGCTCTCCTTACAACCCATAACAGACCTAAGGGCCCGGTATGCTCCTGAGGGGGAACCCATGCCGGATTTTTATTTAAAATCCGGCGGGGACTTCCCCCTCAGGATTCATAACAAACGCCGCACACGTGTAGAATTGGCGGGAATCCAAGTCGGATCTCCCGTCGCTTCTATGACGGCTTTGTCTCTATCACGGCAAGCCAGCTCGGCGCTGGCTCCCGCGATGGGGCTCGTAGGTGCTCAATCTCACCGAGAAAGGGAGCGAGATTGACACAATATCGCGTGCACCTACTGTATAGAGGGCCTCTGTGTTATGGGATAGTCAAAGTATGAGCAGATAGATCATAGCTCCCAACTGTTCCTGATTTCGAGGGACTGTCCCTGATTTGGAGCAATGTCCCTCTGTCCCTCATTCCTCCTCATTTGTTCCTCATTTTGGTCTGATCTATATAGATGTATATAAAATGTACTTTTTATCTATCAAAAGGTGTTTTCCAGCGCTAAACCTTTCATCCAAATTCTAAATGGCCTCATTTGTAAATTTCAAAAGCTAATGTAATGGATTAGTAGTGGTAAAAAAAGCACTTGTGGGTTTAACCAATCTTGTTTTTTTGTACAATTCTCCTTTAAGGGGGTGTGGCATGGGGGTGTGTCCTATGGCTGCATACATTTGCTGATAGGTGTCCCATCTCAAAAAGTTGGGAGGTATGGCTAGATGATTATTATTGTATAAAAAGGAACAACAATACATAATTGTATTTGATTAGCTGGCTAATAATTATGCAATCGCCACTAAAAAATGTATGACCTCAGGTGATTTGATTGAAGAAAAATCTTTCATGTATTTATCAGTTATGATTTCTGCGTGTTTCAGTTGCCATAATACTTCCTTGTTTCTGTTCATATTCTATGCATAGTTGTTCCCTTTCACACTGAAGTTGCAATGGCTATTCTTTCTAAAACCTCCAACAATAATCTCAGAATAATAATTAAAAATAATAAATAGAAAATTGAAACAGAATAAAATATTTTTCATTGATCAGCTTGGATCTAGAACACGAGTACAGTACACATACTGACCACAAGGTGAAGCTGTTGTCCAAGTGTTGCTTTTTTGTTTCTTTTTTTGCATAGTTCTGTTAGATTGCTTTTAGAATGCTCCACAGTAAACTGTGAGGCCTCGTACACACGGCCGAGGAACTCGACGTGCCAAACACATCAAGTTCCTCGGCGAGTTCAGGGATGAAGCCGCCGAGGAGCTCGGCGGGCCGCCTTCTCCCATAGAACAACGAGAAAATAGAGAACATGTTCTCTATTTTCTCGACGAGTTCCTCGGCGGCTCCATCGGGCCAAAAGTGTACAGACGACAGAGTTTCTCGGCAGAATCCGGCTCTGACCGAGTTTCTCGCTGAATTCTGCCGAGAAACTCTGTCGTGTGTACGAGGCCTGACACATTTTTAAGTTTAGTAGCTGTGAATATTGGTTGAAAAATCTGCACCTGCAAAAGTTCACAAGTATTTGAATAATTACTCACTATATCCAAATCAGCCTGAAATTGAGAATGATGTTCAAATTTGCACACCTATTCAAACAGGGAAAATTAAGTAGTGTTGCTTTTTATTATTTTGTTTTATTAATAGTATATAGAAACATGAATACTAACCAAAACTAAAAAGTAAAAATGTAATATAATGCTTACCAAGTGTTAGATGTGGTGGCTGCATTTGTTTTCTTTTTTTTGGGCTTTTTTTCTTTGTTCTCACCTGGTGATCCAGCCAGTAAATCTGTTATTTTAGCATGCCCCCCCCCCCCTGTCTTAGGAGTGCTGTGATTCAGTACAGCCAGGGCAGCCATCAGGAATTATGGGGCCCCTTACACAGCTTCAGGCATGGGCCCCCTGGAGCAGAGAAGCGGGGGGGGGGGCTTTTGATGCAAATTGAGAAGCGGAGGGGGGGGGCCTTTACAAAAAATAGAAGGAATAAAGAAAAAAATACATAAAAAAGGGGAGGTAGCCACCTGGGGCCCTGGGGACCTCTGTGCCCTTTAATAAAAAATAAATAAATATATATATATAAATATATAAATATATATATACAATTCTTTTTTTTTTTTTTTATAAAAAGAAATTACAAAAAAGTGGGGTTGCCCTCCGGGACCTCTGGGCCCTTTAATAATAATAATAATAATAATAATAATAATAATAAAAAATAAACGTCTGGGCCCTTTAATAAAAAATAAATAAACAAACATTTATAAAAAATTAAAAAAGGGGTTTTGAGCCCTTTAATAATAAAAAATATATATATATATATATATATATATATATATATATATATATATATATATAAATAATAATAATATATTAAAAAAAAAAAATTTTTATAAAAAAAAGGGGGGTTCACTGGGGACCTCTGGGCCCTTTAATAATAATTTTATATATATATATATATATATATATATATATATATATATATATATAAAATAAATAAAAAATATATATATTTTTTTTATAAAAAAAAGGGGGGGGGGTTGCCATCCAGGGCCCTGGGGACCTCCGGATCTCTAAAAAAATAAATAAAAAAATTGGCCCTTTAATAAAAAATTTAATACAAATATATAATTTTTTTTTTTTCTTTAAAAAATTAATTAAAAAAAAGGGGAGTTGCCGTCTGGGGCCCTGTGGGCCTGCGGGCCCCTGGGGACCTCCGGACCCCTTACAGGTGTACTGCCTGTACCCCCCTGATGGCCGCCCTGAGTACAGCACCACTCAGTCATCAGGTCCAGGCCAACGATTTTTGACCTGGACCTGCTGATCGGTTCTATGGAATTACAGATCAGCCTGTACCTGGTTTTACAAAACACAGGCACAAATGACATGACCTTCTCTCCTGGTGCCCTTTTTGGATGCGGTGAGAAAAGAGAGCAGTTCCTCAGTAAGTAAAAGCAGCACACAGTCACAAAATCAATTAGTTGGAGACATTTAACCCCCAGATCGCCCCCCAGTTAACCCTTTCACTGCCTGTCACCAGTGTCATTAGTACAGTGTACAGTTTTTTTACTGATCACTGTATTAGTGTCACGGGAGACTTCAGAAAGCATTGGTGTCGGTTAACGTCAGTTAACAGTAAAATTCAAACCTTGCCAGACTATTTGCATGGAAACCTATCACGGTTTCTGAGTTAAAAAAAATTAGGGGCCTATTCCTCAGCATGAGCATTACAAAAAAGAATGAGTGAGGCCTCGTACACACGACAAAGTTTCTCGGCAGAATTCGTCGAGAATCTCGGTGAAGAGCCGGATTCTGTCGAGAAACTCGGTCGTGTGTACATTTTTGGCCCGATGGAGCCGCCGAGGAACTCGTCGAGCAAATAGAGAGCAGGTTCTCTATTTTCTCGATGGCAGTGGATTTTGGCTCGACGAGTTCTTCATCGGGCTGTTTTTTAAACGAGAAACTCGGTCGTGTGTATGCTAAGAAACTTGTCAAAAACTTGACACTGGAGACCAACATAGGTAAAACTAGCGTTTGGATTGGAGATAGCACATTCGTGTCGCTTCCAACATTATTTAATCGTTTATTTGCAGCGCTTTACACAATTTTTCCTAAGGGCACAAAACTGCAATATACTAATTTTTTTTTTACGATATTCACACAGAGTTCCTTAAAATTAGGTGGAACCTTTTTCTTACTGGACTCAATATTTTTTTTTTTTTTTATTGTCACCTTATTTTGGTCGTGTGTTTTAAATCCTGCTTTTAATCACCTTATTTTTAAATTTTTAGAAAATGCTAATCCTTTTATTTTTTGTAATGTCAAGTTCCCCCCATAGAAACCTTATTGCTTTGTCTTATCTCATGTGTCCCTTTCAAATTACACCTTATATCCAATTTTTACAAAATAAGAACCTGCCTTCTCACTTGCAAAATTGAAATGTAAAAAAATACAAGGACAAGTATGAACTGTAAAAAAAAAATGTACCATTTATTTTGGTAATAAAAAAAAATTTGATATGCAAAAGTCAGCACTGGAGAGCTTGCTGCCATTTGTGCACAGCCAGGTGTGGCCTGATGTGACTGGTGATCAGTTGGAGGCCAAAATGGGGACTTGAGAGGTTCATTCAGGAAGTCACGCATCAAGGTCTTGGACTCCCCGAGGTCAGAAACTGGAGCAGGGCAGGCAGATGTCACCAGGTTGTGGTACTACAGCAGCCTGAACTCTGGTACACCACATGGAAGTAAGGGAGTCACTTTCTTGATTTCTTCAAGGCCTTCCTTGGTGGCTTCCCTGCAGCCTGCTCTTTCACCTTCTCTGCAGCCTTCTCAGCAGCCTTCCTCTTATGCCTGGCTGGAGGTGGTGCCACAGGGGTAGTACTCATGCCAGGAGGAGGAGTAGACGAAGGTGGTGGAGGATGAGTAGCCGACGGTGGTGGAGGAGGAGGTGGAGGAGAAGGAGGAGCAGTAGAAGTAGGAGGAGCAGTAGAAGGAGGAGTAGAAGGAGGAGGAGCAGTAGAAGGAGGAGGAGTAGAAGGAGGAGGAGTAGAAGGAGGAGGAGCAGTAGAAGGAGGAGCAGTAGAAGGAGGAGGAGCAGTAGAAGGAGGAGGAGCAGTAGAAGGAGGAGGAGTAGAAGGAGGAGGAGTAGAAGGAGGAGGAGCAGTAGAAGGAGGAGCAGTAGAAGGAGGAGGAGCAGTAGAAGGAGGAGGAGCAGTAGAAGGAGGAGGAGTAGAAGGAGGAGGAGCAGTAGAAGGAGGAGGAGTAGTAGAAGAAGAAGAGGAAGCAGAATGTTCAGATGGAGCAGGAGAAGAAGAGGAAGAAGAATGTTCAGATGGAGCAGGAGAAGAAGAGGAAGAAGAATGTTCAGATGGAGCAGGAGAAGAAGAGGAAGAAGAATGTTCAGAAGGAGCAGGAGAAGAAGAAGAAGAAGGTGGGGGAGCTTGAGAAGGAGCAGGAGAAGAAGAAGAAGAAGGTGGGGGAGCTTGAGAAGGAGCATGAGAAGAAGAAGAAGGTGGGGGAGCTTGAGAAGGAGCATGAGAAAAAGAAGAAGAAGAAGAAGAAGGTGGGGGAGCTTGAGAAGGAGCATGAGAAGAAGAAGAAGGTGGGGGAGCTTGGGAGTTATGTGGTGTGTGAGGATGGGGATGGCGGCAAATCACAGTGTCCTCTGTGAGAAGACCCCTCACCCCCTGATTTGCCAGGGTGATGAGGAGGCCCTCAAAGAGGAGGCGTTGGTCTAATGTCATTTCTGACATTTTGGCCAAAACCACTGTGACAAATCCCTCCTGAGCAGTGGGAGGCTGTTGCAGGGTTGCATGGGCATCCCGAATGAGGGCTAGTGAGGCGTCACGCACCCTTGTATCCCTCACCTGCCTTCTCGGACGCAGATGAAGAGGAGACACCTGGCATCTCGTGCTTGGCCCAGCAACCTCGTGCAACCCACTTGGGCCTGCCACCTCATCCGCTCCACTTGGGCCTGCCACCACGTTACTGCTACTTGGGCCTGCCAACACGTCCAAGATACTTGGGCCTGCAGCCTCCTCCAAGCCACTCACCCTGTCCTCCTCCTGCCTGGCATTTTCCTGATCCTCCTGCTGCCTGGTCTCGTCCTGTGTATGGAAAAAAAGTAAAGTTTTACTATTTTTTAAAATTTTTGGTTTATTTATTTAAGCTCCTGACTGTAGCATTTTTTTTGGTCACGACTTAGCTAAGCCAATCATTCTGACCCATGTTTTATGGTCAATCACACCACAAAAATTCATGGCCAATACTGACAAATTTTAGGAATAACACTTTTAGATTTAATTTTTTTTTACCTTTAATATCTTAATTTACATCTCTTTAACAACATTTGAACACCACATATTTGCACATTGAAAGTACTATATACCTGGCTCCAGCTGGGCAAATCTGGATCTTCATCCAGGATGGAAGGCTGCTGAGAGGGTTCTTCTGCAGAGGGAGCAGCAGGTTGGCTGGAGGGAAGGCTGGAGCTTCTGTGGCTTCTGGGGCGAAGGCTAGAAAGTGACTCCCTAACCTCCAGGTGTTCATCCAGGAAGCTCAGTTTGCTGTAGTACCACAACTTGGGTTGAAATACCCGCCCTGCTCCAGCTCCAGACCTCATCGAAGCCAAGACCTTGTTGCGTGCCTTCCTGTAGGTGCCTCTCAAGGTCCCAATTTTGACCTCCAACTGGTCAGTTGTCACATCAAACCCCACCTGTCTCCGCACAAGTGGGAGCAGGCTCTCCAGTGCAGTTTTGCGCAATTCTCTATTTCGAGAGATGGGGTCTTTGGTGGCCCACAGAACAGGAAGTTCTTGCCACCTATCAATAAAGATCTCCAAGAAGTCGGGTTGGTTAAAGCGATTCATCTTTTCCTGTCCAAAACCAAGGATAAAAAAATAATGTCACTACACAATCTAGAAAGTCAATTACTCTTTCTCACAAGCTAGCCCTTAAAGGGTCACTAATGGATAACTATATTTTTTGAGGAAATTACTGTTTACAGTGTCTAGAGACATACAAGTGCATACATATAATGTGCCTCTAGTTTCACTT
This sequence comes from Rana temporaria, assembly GCF_905171775.1. Classification (NCBI taxonomy): domain Eukaryota; kingdom Metazoa; phylum Chordata; class Amphibia; order Anura; family Ranidae; genus Rana; species Rana temporaria. The sequence goes on from NC_053491.1 coordinate 246,907,025, forward strand.
TTGGTTTTAAATTTAGTTATTGTTTCTGTGAAGTAAAGAGACACACAGAACCAAAAAAAAATAAAAGCAGGGCATATTTTAATTTCAAAAATTATTAGCATTGTTTTGGTTGATTTTTAAACACACAGCTTAGACCACAGTGACAAGCTCCCCTGATAAATTTGAGAGGGAGCAGAACCAGGAAGTGATGATTTATGCAAATGATTACAGCTGCTTAAAAGCAAAAAGGGACAATGAGGACATGAAATCAATACTGATATAATGTAAAGTTAGTTATTTCTGCCCCAAACAATTTTGGCTTAGTGCTCCTTTAAATGTCTGTCTTTCCTGAATATGCCACTGCTGTCCCAAGTTCGAAGCATACCTACACGCTTGTCGTTCAAACGTCTTTCTTACGCAACCCGGTCGTATGGACGCTACATGTGTTCGAGCCTTATATACACTCCGCACACGACATCCGCCCATGCTTAAAAAAAATTGATGTTTCCCCCCCCGCCCCTTATCTTCCGTCGCAAAAACGACAAGGTGGAATTGGCAAGAGATCATGTTGGGTCAGTTCCTAGGAAACAGATGACCAGTTGTGTCGAACTAATAAGCCAGATCTCATCCTCATTTGTGTATGAAACGTTAGTTAGATAAAAGCACTCCGATATAGTTTGGTCAAGACATAAAAGCGACCATTTGCATCATGTTTAAACCGACTTGTTTTTAGAAGACATCCTGATGAGAACCGAGATTGCCCACACAACAGTAGTTGGATCAAAATGCATAATCAAAGCGTTGTTTACGTACGACGGCACTATAGCGGACCATTACCTTCAAATTAAAAACTGGCTATGTTGTAATTTCTGAACCTAAGATGTAGGCCACAAAATCATTCAATCAAGAAAAACATGTAAAATGTAGTTACATACCGGTCTTTGACCCGATCGTTATCTCCGCCGTCTTCCACAAACTGTGAACGCCCCTTTTACTCACGTGGTAGCCCTTTATACACGCGCATGTGGGACTTTACGCACGTCTCCCCGCCCCTGACGTTCATGGTATCGTATTTTCCCCGCCCCTTTTCCATCTTTTTTTTGTTGGAAGCACATGTTGGAGAAGATGGCAGCACGGCGATTCAGGTGTAAGGCCTCCAACATGACCTTTGAGGAAATGGTGGAGATGGTCCTCATCCTCAAAGCAGAGGACTACGATGGGAGGCATGGGCCATATAAGTACCCTAATAAGGTCAAGGCCCAAATAATGGAGAAGGTGAGGAGGAGTCTCCATCAGAAATTTGGGGTGAAAAGGTCCAAGGAGCAGATCCGGAAAAGGTGGTGTGACCTTAAAAAACGGGAGCCGGAACAAATGAAGAGGATCAGGAGAGTGATTAGAAGAAGTAAGTTTGTTATATATTTTGTAAGATTTGTTCCGCGCCATGTGTTTTTGATTTCAGGTTGTACTGTAATATTTTTTTAGGCACAATAATTTGTCGTCAAACTGGACGTCCATTCGGAACGACTAAATATTGTGTTTAAAATCCTAGAAATTAGGACATTTTTTTAAAATTGTGGTGAGATCAATCGTGAAAATAATGTAGATGTGCTATTAAAACCACCAAACTTTTTTTATTAATTAAATATACAGTAAAAGGAGAGTCTGCTCAGCAGTCGGTGACACATGTGGACTCATTTGCATAATTGTTGTCCCCTTTAATAACCCATTTTGGGCTTCACACAGAGCTGAGGTGATCCAGTGTATACTTTGTTGGCTTACATGTTTAAAAGTAGACCAAAGCTACAAGATTTGTCAGGATCTTTGTGAATGCCTTCAATCCTGTGTTTTGCCCTGAGGGGTTTTTCAAAACATCAATAGTCCCAGAAATTGTCTAAAGTGAATCATATTCCTCTTTCAGGCCTATAAGCTAGAAAAAACCTGTTTCCATTTTCTTCATTCTCGTAGGGCGTCATGAAGCTTCGACACGGGAGCAAGAAGTCCAGCAAGCCACACCCCCGAGGGATGGTGATGATGCGCAGCCTGCCACCACATCAGGTAAAGTAACATATAACTAACCCAGCTTCAGGTAATGTAGATGTAGGCCTGCCTAATTTTAAAAAATGGTTTTGTCCCACATTTCAGGATCAGGTGGTGGCTTGGACAGGCATACAAAACAGATGGTTATATCTGAAATCTGGGCCTGCAGAGAAGAGGTGGAGGAGATTCATCTGGCCAACCGACAAATTAAAGAAAGAACAAGGAGGGTGGAAAATAAATTAAAAAATTTACTTGATGTTTTGGGGAGACTCTGAATCTTAAAAAAATACAAAAAAAAATTTTATATACCAGATTTTAATGTTTATTTAATTAAAAAAAAACCAAAAAAAAAATAAAACCAGATTTTCTACTTTATTTAATTAAAAAAAAAACAAAAAAAATAATAAAACCAGATTTTCTACTTTATTTAATAAAAAAAAAACCAAAAAAATAATAAAACCAGATTTTCTACTTTATTTAATAAAAAAAAAACCAAAAAAATAATAAAACCAGATTTTCTACTTTATTTAATAAAAAAAAAACCAAAAAAATAATAAAACCAGATTTTCTACTTTATTTAATAAAAAAAAAAACCAAAAAAAATCCAAAAATGATTGTATATTGTATGAGAAAAATCACCCACAAAAATGATTGTATATTGTATGAGAAAAATCACCCACAAAAATACAAAAATGATTGTATATTGTATGAGAAAAATCACCCACAAAAATGATTGTATATTGTATGAGAAAAATCACCCACAAAAATACAAAAATGATTGTATATTGTATGAGAAAAATCACCCACAAAAATACAAAAATGATTGTATATTGTATGAGAAAAATCACCCACAAAAATGATTGTATATTGTATGAGAAAAATCACCCACAAAAATACAAAAATGATTGTATATTGTATGAGAAAAATCACCCACAAAAATACAAAAATGATTGTATATTGTATGAGAAAAATCACCCACAAAAATGATTGTATATTGTATGAGAAAATATAACAAAAAATTTTGTAGGGTATTTATGAATAAATAAAAATAAAAAAATTTAGAAAATAAAGAGCTTTTGAACATCAAAAAAGTGTGTGGTGTTTTTCCTAAAATACGTAAAATTTTCTATGTGTTTGGTTTGGGGGTCACCTGGGAAATGTTTGCTAGTTGATAATGAAAATACACTTAGTTACACTTAGTAAAGAACTCCAAACAACACAAGCAAGACATAACAAGTTTAGAAAAAAAATTATGATTTATTTTTAAGAAAGCTACAATTAGGGCAAATTTGATTGAGATGGTATTGCCCCCCTACCCATGAAATAGTCCATGTATTTGTCCCGGACTTCACGGGCACTCTGGGGGGGCAGTCCTGTGTGGCCAGCTTCAAGGCCCGCCAAAGTTTCTGCAGGGGTCAAATGTTGTGCCTCGGGCCCAACCAGGGCCATATAATTTGGAGATTGTCTCCTTAAAAAATTGTGGAGAATGCAGCAGGCAAAAATAATTGTATTCCACTTATATTCCGCCATGTGGAGAGAGGTGAGGAAAAGGCGGAACCGGCTGGCCATGATGCCGAAAGCGTTCTCAACCACTCTACGTGCTCGGCCCAGCCGGAAATTAAAGACACTCCTCTCTGGGGTGAGGGTGCGCTGAGGGAATGGCCTCATAAGATGGGGTCCCAGGGCAAACGCTTCATCAGCCAGGAAAACAAATGGCAGGCCTTCTACATTCTGGTCATCCGGTGGCAATGACAGATCATCATCCTGAAGGCGAAGCGCGAACTCCGTCTGCCTGAAGGCTCCCCCATCCGATACCCGTCCATTCATCCCGACATCCACAAAAAGGAATTCATACTGTGCTGACACCACCGCCATCAGCACAATACTGTTGAACCCCTTATAATTAAAGAACTGGGATCCTGAACGGGGTGGAGGCACGATGCGGACGTGCTTCCCGTCGATGGCTCCCCCGCAGTTGGGGAAGTTCCATCGGGTCTGGAAGTCCAAAGCCACAGACTGCCACTCCTGTGGTGTGGACGGAAGCTGGGGAAGAAAAAAAGAAAAAATTAGCCACATAACCTTGCAAGCAGATTATACAAAGACATTATAAGCATTATAACATTTCTGGGAACTAGCATATTATATCTAAATATATTTAGCCAATTAACACATTAAACACCCCCTCTGATGGGCCAATGCCCAAGTTTGGGGGAGGGCTAGATGAGTTTGGGAGTACTAAAAAAAATTAATTTTGATTATTGGTGAACATAGACTTTACAACACATTTTGGAGGGGAGGGCTAGATGAGTTTGGGAGTCCTAAAATTAAAATCAAATAAAATTAAATATTGGTGAACATAGACTTTACAACACATTTTGGAGGGGAGGGCTAGATGAGTTTGGGAGTCCTAAAATTAAAATCAAATAAAATTAAATATTGGTGAACATAGACTTTACAACACATTTTGGAGGGGAGGGCTAGATGAGTTTGGGAGTCCTAAAATTAAAATCAAATAAAATTAAATATTGGTGAACATAGACTTTACAACACATTTTGGAGGGGAGGGCTAGATGAGTTTGGGAGTCCTAAAATTAAAATCAAATAAAATTAAATATTGGTGAACATAGACTTTACAACACATTTTGGAGGGGAGGGCTAGATGAGTTTGGGAGTCCTAAAATTAAAATAAAATAAAATTAAATATTGGTGAACATAGACTTTACAACACATTTTGGAGGGGAGGGCTAGATGAGTTTGGGAGTCCTAAAATTAAAATCAAATAAAATTAAATATTGGTGAACATAGACTTTACAACACATTTTGGAGGGGAGGGCTAGATGAGTTTGGGAGTCCTAAAATTAAAATAAAATAAAATTAAATATTGGTGAACATAGACTTTACAACACATTTTGGAGGGGAGGGCTAGATGAGTTTGGGAGTCCTAAAATTAAAATAAAAAAAAAATAAATATTGGTGAACATAGACTTTACAACACATTTTGGAGGGGAGGGCTAGATGAGTTTGGGAGTCCTAAAATTAAAATAAAAAAAAAATAAATATTGGTGAACATAGACTTTACAACACATTTTGGAGGGGAGGGGGGGGACATTACAATGGATATAACACAATACATTGGGAAGTGACTAGACTAGGTAGGTTGGGGCCCAGGATAGCATGCTGGGGAGGTAAGTGATGGAAAATATGCATGTAGGCCAAAAAAGGGGCATCAAAGTTTACATCATGCATGGGGGCAAAGGGGACATTCACAGCATATTCCAGACATGGTAATTAGGGAAGGAGGAGATAACTACAAGACATTAGCATACATTATAGACATAAAATGTGATATTAAAGGAGAAAACTTACCCTCATATATTCCTCCTGCAGAACCTGGATGATGGCAGAGCAGGTGTCAGGAATGATGAGGCCCAGAGCCTGGGGGGAGATGCCCGTGGAGAACTTTAAGTCCTGAAGGCTTCTCCCAGTTGCCAGATAACGGAGGGTGGCAACTAGCCTCTGCTCAGCACTGATGGCTTCCCGCATAACGGTGTCCTGCCTGGTAATATAGGGGGACACCAAAGCCAACAGGTGCTGAAAGACGGGATCAGACATCCTCAGGAAATTCCTGTAATCAACAGGATTATTTTCCTGAAGCTCCCGCAGCAAAGGCATGTGAGAGAATTGGTTCCTACGGAGCAACCAATTCTTGGTCCATGAACGTGTCCTCCTCCTGTTCATGAACTCCTCATTGTCTAGGTCATAAACAAACAGACCTATAGACAGAAGATGCTTAGCACGAAGTCGGCGACGACTAGGTGCCTGCAACATGGCTACAAGGCTAGTTACGAACGACAAATCAGAATTGCACTAAACAGACCGCAGTGAAGAACAGCAAGACCTATGAAGAACGACCCTGACAATGAAAAACGCGGGGACAGGACCGCAATGTAAAACAATACGACCTGACCGCACGTCTCGATTGCCTAGATACGACCCACACAAGTACAAACTGAACGGCAGAGATCAATCTGAAAGCACAAAGACTGAAAAGCACGAATCGTCACTCACCAAACTTTTACTAACACGCGTAAACACGGAATCAGCAAAAGGAGCCCCAAGGGTGGCGCCAACAAAATCAAACCTCCCCTTTATAGTCGCGTCATACGTCGTGAGCGTCATCGCGCCGGAGAACGACCAGATTTTGGTATGTTACGTGTGTACGCAAAGCAAGCCTGCCGAGCTTCTCGACAAGTTCAACAAGGAACTCGTCGAGGAACTCGACGGGCTTTGCACGTCGAGTTTCTCTGTCGTGTGTACGAGGCCTCACAGTTATATTGGTCCACAGACCTATTTCATCATATGCCCATGTTCTCTGCTGCCATAGCAAGGCATAGATATGAGAATATAATGCGATTTATGCATTTTAACGACAAAACATTCTGTTGTCCTCGGGATGAACCTCAATATGTTCAGCTCCACAAAATTGGGCCCCTCTTAAATCACTATAACCAGACATTTGCAGATGTGTATATGCCCCAACAAAACATCTGCGTAGATGAGTCCCTCATTCATTTTTCTGCTGGCTTTGCATTCAAACAGTATCTCAAGCGTGCCTGATATGGGGTTAAAATGTTTAAGCTCAGTGAGAATGCAACAGGCTATACATTGTAGTTTTTTTGGATTTACGAGGGGAAAGATAGTCTTGTGGAGCCCCCAAGCCCAGTCTAAATGGCAAGATAGTTCCGAAATTGGTCCATAAGGGGTACAAATATTAAGTGAAACTTTTTAGACACTTATTTGATCTGGGAATTGGCTCATGTGGCATCATGTAAACATGTGGCTCATGTAAGCATTCCTTGTAATAGGAATAGGGCATGACAGGTCCTCTTTATTGAGAAATATGAGGTCTATAAGACCCCACATCTCTCCTTCAGGCTGGACAGCCTGAGATTAAAAGAAACGGTCTCAAGCTTTCCAGCCGAGTCCCTGGCATTGTCTACTTCCGCTGACCCAGAGTCATAGAGACTGCTTGTGTCCTCCCCTGACAGACTGGTGATCTGCCTTGTTTCTGCCTCTCTGGGGAGCAATCGCGGGTGGCCAGGGGACATCACATCCACCGGATGCGCTGATTGGCTCCACCTCTGGTCAATCAGCACATGCTCCCAGCGGTGTGTGTGCACCACCGCTGTCTATTACACTAAATGACATAGAGGTACGTCGTTTCGCTAAATAGAGCCGACCTGCCGCAGTATATGTACTGTGACTGGTCGGCAAGTGGTCAAACAGGTGTCCAGCAGACAGTTAATTATAAAAGGGCATTACTTAACAAAGAAAACCCTTTCTCATGTCATACTGTCAGCAATGGCACCAAACCTGAGAAAGAAAATCATTTTTTTACACAAGAGAGGTAAAGGCTACAAGAAGATCAGCAAAGCTTTACTTATCAGTCAGAATACTGTAGCAAAAGTGGTACAAAAATGTAACAAAGATGGACCTTCCACTGAAGTAAACACCTTGACAGGAGCGTCTTCTGATGAGAAGGGTTGAAGAAAATCGCCATGCGGTTAGCTAAAGAAGTATAAAGCCAAACTGGGGTGATTGTTTCCCATGACCCAATATGGTGTACATGGCAGAGGAATGGCATGCATGTGTGTCGTCCACAAAGTAACCTTCGCCTAAAGCCCATGCACAAATAAGCCTGCCTAGAATTTGACAGGGCCCATGCTGAAAAAGAAAAAGACTACTGGGGCTGCACTACTGGGACTCTGTACTCTGGAGTGATGAGACCAAGATAAATCTTTTTGGAACTGATGGCTTCAAAACTGTATGGTGTTGCAAAGGTGTACAAAGAAAAATGCATGGCACCTACAGTGAAACATGGTGTTAGAGATGTCCTCTTATGGGGCTGCATGAATGCTGCTGGTGTCGGGGAGCTGAATTTCATTGATGGTATAATGAATTCACAGATGTACTGCTCTATATTGAAAGAACATGGTGAAAGTGATTCAGTGGCCAAGTTTGTCTCCTGATCTGAACTCAATTGAACACCTATAGGGAATCCTGAAGAGACAATTCAGCATCCAGGCTCTAAAAGAGGTCGTTCTTGAAGAATGGAAAAAGATATATGTTGCAATATGTCGCCAAATTGTTCAATCCATGCCTAGAAGGCTTGGTGCTGTCCTTACAAATCATGGAAGTCATACAAAGTACTAGATGTAGTAGTTTTTGTTGTGGGGTGTATTCATTTTTGCATTAACTAATTTGAGTAAAAATTTTGTAATGTAAGTTATATTATTAACCTTACTTTCATGTAATGAGTTAAACAAATGTTATATAAAACTAAAGTTTGTCAAAATTTTGGAAATTGTTCTTGTGTTCATTAAGGCCTCGTACACACGACCGGTTAACCAGAGGACAACGGTCTGATGGACCGTTTTCATTGGTCAAAACCGATCGTGTGTGGGCCCCATAGGTTATTTACTCATCGGGCAGCACAGTGGTGTAGTGAGTAGCACTTTCACCTAGCAGCAAAAGGGTCCCTGGTTCGAATCCCGACCACGACACCATCTGGAGAGAAGATAGTCACCACTCCAATTAGGTATGTGGATGAATCCGTATCCTCTCAGAGAAACCCAGGTGCCGGCAATGCACAAAGCAATTGTAGAAAGAAATGTTTGGACAGCCGCACTCTGGAAAAACCTTCTCGGTTGCCTTTTATTGATAAAAGTTATCAAACACCATACATCACAGCAAAGACAGGGGCATACAGCTGACGTTTCGCACTACAATCAGTGCTTATCAGCTGTATGCCCCTGTCTTTGCTGTGATGTATGGTGTTTGATAACTTGTATCAATAAAAGGCAACCGAGAAGGTTTTTCCAGAGTGCGGCTGTCCAAACATTTCTTTCTACAATCACGACACCATCTGCCTGGAGTTTGCATGTTCTCCCTGTGCCTGCGTGGGTTTCCTCCGGGTACGTCGGTTTCCTCCCACCCTCCAAAGACATGCTGGTAGGTGAATTGGATCTTGTCCAAATTGGCCCAGTATATATATGTGTGTATGACTGTGTGTCCCAAGCGTGTCGAGATCCTAGGGGGTAAAATGACCGCACCAGCCAAGACACTGACTGGAAAAAGCGCCTAGAGGCGATTCAGTTCGCATGTGTAGCGCTATACAAGTCATTCATTCATTCATCGGTTAAAAAAAAGCCAACTTGCTTTAAATTTTAACCATAGTAGGCATAACCATCGGTTAAAAATCCATGCATGCTCAGAATCAATTCGACGCATGCTTGGAAGCATTGAACTTCGTTTTTTTCACCACGTCGTTGTGTTTTACGTCACCGCGTTCTGACGGACCATCAGTCAGCTTCATCGGTTAACCGATGACCACGGTCCTTCAGACCGTTCTCATCGGATGGACTGATCGTGTGTACGAGGCTTTCGATGTTGATTAAAAATCGTACTTTTCAAATGGGGTCAACGCATTTAAGCTGAACACTGTGTGTGTGTGTATATATATATATATATATATATATATATATATATATATATATACACACACATATACACAGAGCTTTTTTTCTGAGAAAATAGGTGCAGGAACTCAACCACAACCTTCAGATTTCACAAACAGTAGAAGGGTCTTAAAGGGGCATTAAATACCAGGATTGCATTACATACAGAGTACAGAGTTCAGGGGGGTTACACACAGAGTGCAGAGCTGTCACTTGTAAACACAGAAACCAGACTTCTGTGTTTACAAGTGATTGTGGTGAGCAGGCACCAAAGGGTCTGAGCCAGAGGTGGTGGAACTGAGTTCCCCCAAGTTCCCCCTGAAAAAAAAGCCCTGTATATACATATACTGCTCAAAAAAATTAAAGGAGCACTTTTGAATCAGAACTCCTGGGATATTGATCTGGTCAGTTAAGTAGCAGAGGGGGAGGGGTGTATACAGAGGGGGTTGTTAATCAGTTTCAGCTGCTTTGCTGTTAATTGAAAGTAACAAACAGGTGCACTAGATGGGCAACAATGAGACAACCTCCAAAACAGGAATGTTTTTTCAGGTGGAGGTGTCTGACATTTTTTTTCCCTACTCATCTTTTCTGACCATTTTTCACTAGTTTTGCATTTGGCTAGGGTCAGTGTCACTACGAGATGATACTTGGATGGTTGCACAGGCAGTCCAACTCCTCCAGGATGGCACATCAATACGTGTCATTGTCAGAAGGTTTGCCGTGTCTCCCAGCACAGTCTCAAGAGCATGGAGGAGATTCCAGGGGACAGGCATTTACGCTAGGAGAGCTGGACACGCATGCGCACCCATAGCATCACTCAGGAGAGACAGCAGCGCCTGCCTGTAATGCGCTAACGGCACGCGCATGTGCATGACGGGAGCGCGCGCATCGGGAGCACACGCATGCACGTTAATTTGGGTTGGCACCAAATCCCCTTTAAAAACCTGCTGGATCCACCAACACATTGCTGTCTGATCTGCAGCTTCTGTGTAGTATCCTGTACCTGAACCTGATTACCTGTTATCCTTACCGACCCGGCTTGTTTGACTATCCGAATCTCTCCGACCTCTGACCCTTGGCTTACTATTGGCTTACTATTGACCCTGCTCCTCTGATTGCTCAACCGTTGCCAGACCCTTCTGTCTGTACCTGTGACTACGCTCCAGCCTTCCGTATCTGCTACCTGATTACCCGTTGTGACCCGGCTTGTCTGATTCCACTATTGCCTGTTGTCCTCTAAACCAGCTTACCTCACCAGCTTCCTGCCCACAGTACCTGCATCACTAGTTAGGGTCACTGACCCTCTTCCTCTGCTCCAGTGGTCTCCAGTCCGACCGCTCTAGAAGGGATTAGCATCCAGCACCTCCTACTATGCTACTCCGGCACTCCTACCTCGCTGCGCTCCTGAGCCCGCTGTTCCCATCCCAGCGGCTCGCGAGCCAGGGCTGTAAGAGAGGCCTTCTCCTGCGACTAGGCTCTGGCTACCAGGTACGTCGTATATAACAGTATCAGACAGCCATGACAGAGCCTGCAGGAGTAGCCCCGGCCATGGAGGAGATCTGTAAACACCTGGCAGCTCTCACTCAAGCGGTAAAAAGCTTGCAGGAAGGCTATATGAGACTGGAGGGTCAAGTCCAAAACGTATCTGCTTCCGGAGACGCAGCTCCTGCACCCGCTGCCAGATCTTCCTCAACTGCCTCTGCTCCGTCAGTAGTGGTGCTGCCGCCCGAACCAAGGGTACCCATGCCAGGACGATTCACAGGAGACCGAACCAATTTCCGGGACTTTCGTAATGCCTTTCAGTTATACTTTGCCCTGCAACCTCTGACTTTTTCTTTGGAGGCCACAAAAGTGGGATTCGTAGTCTCTCTACTCCAAGGGGAGCCACAAACTTGGGCTCACCGGTTGGTAGAGGAAAATAGCGCCCAAACAGAGACTTTGCTGGCTTTCTTTGAAACCATGGCACAACTCTACGATGATCCCCAACGAACTGTCACCGCTGAGTCTGCCCTGCTTGCACTCCAGCAAGGCCGCAGAGCGGCCGAGGACTATGTAACGGACTTCCGCCGCTGGAGTGCAGATACTCAGTGGAACAGCGCAGCCCTGCGACATCAGTTCCGTTTAGGTCTCTCAGAGGCCCTGAAAGACGAGCTGGCCCGAATTGGAGTACCTGACACCCTGGAAGATCTAATCTCCAAGACCATACAGATCGACCGCCGGCTACGAGAACGACAGGCAGAACATTCATCTCAGCAGAGTCGCCCAGTGTGGGTTACTACAAAGGCTCCCATGCCTGTCTCCCACTACCTGCCACCTGCCTGTCCGAGTCCTGCTAAACTTGAGGAGAAGATATGGACAGCCGCACACCAAAGAAACCTTAAAAAGGTTGCCTTTAATGGTAAAAGGAAAAAAGGCACTACAAAGCACAGCAAGCAGTGGGGTATATAGCTGATGCGTTTCGCACTGGGGTTCAGTCATAGCTAAATGCTTAGTCATAGCTAAAAACAAAATGAAATACATTCCAAATATATACACCCATCTAAAAACATTGTATGATCCTCCCTGCCTGTGATTGGTCATCGCTAATTGTGACGATGACAATCACCTGCAGGAGTGGACCAAATGAATGAAATAACACACATTTAAAAAATCTAATTGAATCAAGTAATGATAAAAGTGAAAATGAATAGAGATGTGACTTAAATAGAATATAATAAAACTGTTATACATACATAAAGTCAATATAAGTGTGAAACGAACGAAAGAGTGTCATTTATGACACAGATCGGTGATAAATCAAACATTATTATATATGCATGTATATTCAAATTCGCCCCGTGAAACTTTGTGACAAAGTCAATTTGTATCACATGCGTATACGTGACCATAGTAAAAATAAGTCTGGAAGTGAGGGTGTGAATCTATATGAAGAAACGTATGACGTGTAATAAACTCAAAGATGATGTGATGCGAATAAGAAGGAATAAAGGGACAATGGAAAGAAAATATTATGTTTGTATATATGTATGATTTGTAATAAAGCCCAGGGGTGTAGATATGACAATAATAATAATAATAATAATAATAATAATAGTGTATATGTGTACATATTCATGAGGGGGCTCAAGTGGTAAATGATGAGTGAAAAGAAGATATTCTAAATATTAATCCATGGTTCATTTATTTAGTTACTAGAAAAAGTGAAGTCACAGAATATAGACCGTAAAGTGACAATATATGTGTGTATAAATAAGTGTAGATAGCTAATATGTATGTATATAAATGTAAAAAAGACAGAAGGAATGAACAATGAAAAAAATTGAGATAAGGAAATGAAGAAATGCACAGAACGGAAATGCAAATATGGATATACATCCCATGATGTCCACTTCCTGCCGCCCGTACCTCACTTCCCACCGCTCACCCCTTGTCGTAAAAATTAAATACAACGATCAAATAAAAAATGAGAAAAATTTCCTAAATATAAAAATAAATAATCTTGACCTAGGAGAACAGTATCTAAAGGGTGTATCTCACACGTACAGATATTCAGGAAACGCAGCAAAAAAATAAAGTATTTGCCCTAAATAATTTTTTTCTGAATAGCACAATAGAAAAACAGTATCTAAAGTGTGTATCTCACACGTACAGACAGATATGCAGGAAACACTGCAAACACTGGAGGAAAAACAGCAAAATATATTTTTTTGCACTAAATGGGTGTTTTTTGAATAGCACAATAGAAGAACACTAGCTAAAGTGTTTATCTCACACGTACAGATATGGAGGAAACACTGCAAACACTGGAGGAAACACTGCAAAATATATTTTTTTGCCCTAAATGGGTGTTTTTTGAATAGAACAATAGAAGAACACTAGCTAAAGTGTTTATCTCACACGTACAGATATGGAGGAAACAGTGCAAACACTGGAGGAAACACTGCAAAATATATTTTGTTGCCCTAAATGGGTGTTTTTTGAATAGAACAATAGAAGAACAGTAGCTAAAGTGTTTATCTCACACGTACAGATATGAAGTAAACCAGGGGTCAAGTCCTGGGAAAAAAAGGAACGGCCCAAGACATTGTGCTGCCTGGGCCCAGGAATGAAGTGCTGCCCCACCCCAAAAAATAAATAAATAAAATCTTGCCCACCAAAAGGCTCCCACATTAATTATTTTATATCATTACAATTAAAACCCAAATGAAATGTATCAGTAAGTCAGATTTACATGCAACAGTGATGGTGGGGTTCAGACACAGCCATGGGTGGTAGTGAGGGGGTTAGACACAGCCAGGGGTGGTGGGGGTATATACACAGCCACGGGTGGTAGGGTGGGGGGTTAAACACAGCCAGGAGTGGTATTGAGGGGGGTTAAACACAGGCAGGGGTGGTAGGGAGGGGGTTAGACACAGGCAGGGGTGGTAGAGGGTTAGACACAGGCAGGGGTGGTAGGGGGGTTAGACACATCCAGGGGTGGTAGGGGGTTGTACACAGCCAGGGGTGGGGCGTCACTAGGGTTGGTGTCACCTGGTGTGGTAAGAAACGGTGTCACCCCCCCATTTTATTTTTTCCCATATAACACTGCATATAATGCCAATAGTAGTGCCGTTAACAACTATAAAGCAATTAGCACATTTAACTAACAATATGATATGAAAAAAATTAGAACTCCCCAGGAAATAACAACCCCCTTCCGGATCAGTGCCCGTTTCAGCAATAATAGATGCCAGTACAGTGTCAGTTTCTGCAAAAATAATTGTCAGCATTGGTGTCCATTTCTACAATGATTCAAAGCATTGGTGCAGTAACTACAATAATAGCCCTGGCATTGATGGTCAGTGGCATTAATGCTTTTTTAAAGCCCTGCAGCACAAGGAGTTAACACTGCACTGGATCACTAACGCAGTAGTGGCCAGTGGCTGTGTTAATTAACTCCCTTGTGCTGTATTAGTGGTCAGTGTTAGTTACCCCTTTTTAATGCAGCGTGAATGGGTTCATGAACACTGACACTGACCACTAATACAGCACAAGGGGGTTAATTAACTTCTACTGGGCACTACTGCATTAGAGATCAATGGCAGTGTTCATTAACTCCTTGTGCTGAATTAGACATTAACAAGTCCTGTGCACTGGAAAAGAGTCACTGCAACATATATTTTACTCTGTCTGCCATTGCTCACTTACCTAATGCCAGCAACATGCACGTTCCCGCGCGGTACCTCTGTCTCTCTCTTCCTGTCCAGCCTCTGAATGACATCATGTCAGAGGAGGGGACTAGAAATAATCTGTCGGGTGCAGTGGAATGGATATCTACTTTGCTGAGTGTAGGAGTGCAGGGATCGTTCCAGCACTCGGCACCTCGCTGCAGCTCTTTGCAGGGTCTGACTTTGGCAGTGATCTATCTGTTACTGTGTACCGATGTGCATGCCATGTTCATCTGCCATCGGGCACAGTTAAGCCTGCACTGCACGCACTATCATCTCTTCACGCTCCCCCCCCTCCGCCTTGGTGTCACCCGGATGCGACCTGCAACCCCGCTAACAACGCCACAGAGGAGGAGGGTGTCGCATACCTCATACCAGCCAGGCTGGACTCTGATCAGCTCGGGCAGCTCGGCTAGTCCTGCAACGGGAACGACGTTCCTGCTGTAAAAATAGTGCAGAGACGTCGTTCCCACGCGTTCCCGCAGGACTCGAGCCCTGGAGTAAACACTGTAAACACTGGAGGAAACACTGCAAAATATATTTTTTTTCCCTAAATGGGTGTTTTTTGAATAGCACAATAGAAGAACAGTATCTACAGTGTTTATCTCACACGTATATATATGGAGGAAACACTGCAAAATTTGTTTATTTTTTTTCCCTAAATGGATGTTTTTTGAATAGCACAATAGAAGAAAAGTATCTAAAGGGTGTATCTCACAGTAACATATGCAGTGCTGGTGTAATTTGATTTCTGAAGCAGGACTGACTCCTATATATTTCTCTCCCTACAAGCAAAAGCAGGAACCTTTCCCTAAAGTATCTAATGCAGAGTATCTCACAGTAACATATGCAGTGCTGTTGTAATTTGATTTCTGAAGCAGGACTGACTCCTATATATTTCTCTCCCTACAAGCAAAAGCAGGAACCTTTCCCTAAAGTATCTAATGCAGAGTATCTCACAGTAACATATGCGGTGCTGGTGTAATTTGATTTCTGAAGCAGGACTGACTCCTATATATTTCTCTGCCTACAAGCAAAACCAGGAACCTTTCCCTAAAGTATCTAATGCAGAGTGACTTGCACATATGTAGATCACTGAGTAATTTGATTTCTGAAGCAGGACAGTCTGACTCCTATCTAATTCTCTCCCTCAGAGCAGCAGCAGCCTTTCCCTACCCTATCTAAAGCAGAGTGACGTGTTGTGCTATGTGCCTCTAGCTTATATAGAGGCTGGGTCACATGCTGGGTCACGTGCTGCACTGGCCAATCACAGCCATGCCATTAGTAGGCATGGCTGTGATGGCTTCTAGGTCACACAAGTTAAAGAAATGTTGATTGGCTGCCCTGAAGCGTGCCATTACATTGCCGAACCCAAACTTACAGTCAATTGTTCAGGTTCGGGTTCGGGTACCAAAAACCCAAAAGGCCGGTACGAACCCGAACTTTACAGTTCAACCCTAAACACAACCCACCTTGCTCTCTCTCATTCATTTCAGCTCCAGGAAAGGACGGTTCCAGTCAGCGCCATTATAGATTCTGGGTCATGCAGCTGCTTTATTGTTGTCTCCTTCGCTGATCTGCATAACATCCCTCTACGAGAGAAGGATCTTTCCTGGCCAATGGCTCCCGTATTAAGTCAGGACAGGTGACCCAGGAGACCCTTCCTCTGCCTGCCACCACCACTTCTAACCATAAGGAACTATTAACTCTGGATGTTATTTCCTCCCCCTTGTTCCCGGTGATCCTGGGCATACCCTGGCTCAAGGCTCACAACCCCCAGATCAACTGTGTATCTGGAGGAGTATCGTTTTCATCTCCCTACTGTCTGGAACATTGCCTACCTGGATTCCCCAGTCCGTCCTCCACCTTGCTATGCATGAACTCTGATCCCAACCTGTTCCAGAGCCGTACCACAAATTCATCAATGTATTCAGCAAGAAGGGAGCCGACTCCCTTCCACCTCACCGCCCTTATGATTGCCCAATCAAGCTCCTCCCCGGGGCGAGATTCCTTTTGGGCGCATCTTCCCACTATCTGAAAAGGAACAAGATGCCTTAAAAGTCTACATTGATGAGAACCTGAACAAGGGGTTTATTCGCCCATCCACCTCCCCAGCGGGTGCCGGAATATTTTTTGTCACCAAGAAAGACCAGACCCTCCGCCCATGCGTTGACTACCATGAACTTAACAACATCACGGTTAAAAAACGTTATCCGCTGCCCTTGATACCTGAACTTTTCCAGAAATTAAGATCCGCCATCATATTTACCAAGCTGGACCTGAGAGGGGCCTACAATTGATCCGCAGCAGAGATGGTGATGAGTGGAAGACAGCTTTTTGTACCCGATACGGTCATTACGAGTACTTGGTCATGTCTTCATCAATGACGTGTTCAGAGACTTTTTGGACATCTTTGTCATCGTTTATCTTGATGACATCCTTTTCTCCAGGTCATTGGATAGACATCGGGAGCATGTTCGTAAGGTTTTGAATCGCCTCCGCCTACATCAACTATATGCAAAGGCAGAGAAATGCGAATTCGAGCAACAAACCATACAATTCTTGAGTCTGGTGATCTCCCCGACAGGAATCAAGATGGATCCCCAAAAGGTATCCGCTATTTTGGAATGGCCGGTAACCCTGGATAAGAAGGGGGTACAATGTTTTATAGGATTCGCAAACTTCTATAGGAGATTCATTAGGAGTTTCTCTGCAATCATCGCACCTATTACACAACTGACTAAACAAAACCCACGCTTCCGTTGGAACCCTGAGGCCCAGAAAGCTTTCGATACACTTAAAGGACTCTTTACGTCAGCCCCAATCCTCAGTCACCCTGACCCGGCACTGCCTTATCTTCTTGAGGTGGATGCGTGCGAAGTCGCAGTAGGGGCTGTCATCTCCCAACGTCTAGGAAGCGAGGACTGCAGAGAGAATTTACGATGTAGGTGACCGAGAATTGTTGGCTATTAAAACCGCCTTGGAAGAATGGAGGTACTTACTAGAGGGCGCTGCACACCCGTTGTGTTAATTTATACTGATCATAAAAACTTAGAATACTTAAGATCAGCAAAACGATTAAAACCTCGACAGGCTCGCTGGGCCCTTTTCTTTTCCCGTTTTTGCTTCCATATCACCTACCGTCCAGGGTCAAAGAATGTTAAGCCGGATGCACTGTCCCGAATGCACGACAATCCGAAGGATACGTCCACTCCTGACACCATTCTGCCGGCAGGTAACTTCCTGCTCTTACAAACTGACCTACTCTCCCTGATCAGGGAAGCATCCTCGGATTCCTCCAAATCTCCTAATATCACCCTAAATTCCAGGGACAGATTATTCTGGAAAGGAAGGAAGCCAAATCTTACCCAGAGGGTATTCGAGTAAAGGTCCTGAAGCTCCTCCACGATCACCCGCTGGCAGGGCACTTTGGAGTCCGTAAGACTCTCGAACTGGTACATCGTACCTTCTGGTGGCCGGGCCTAGAGGACTTCTGCAAGTAATATATTGGTACTTGCCCTATTTGAAACCGGAACAAAACTACCAGGAACCGAGCCTGGGGACTACTAAAGCCCCTACCCGTGCCCGACAGGCCATGGAAAATGATCGCCATGGACTTTATAGTGGAGCTACCTTGCTCCAAAGGCTCAACAATCCTTGGGGTGTCTACTTTCCAAAAGGAGTCATCTGGGATTAACTTGTACTGTCCTGGCATTTTAGCACCTCAATAATTGTGATCGGCAAGTAAAAGCTGTGTAAATTCCAGTATACAGTATATACACCATAGTTTGTAGATGCTATAACTTTCACACAAACCAATACATTTTTTTTTTACCAAAGACATGTCACAGAATACATTTTGGCAAAATTATGACAACATTTGAGTTAATTGGATATTTTTTTTTAACAGAAAGCAGAAAATATTGTTTTTTTTTCTCAACATTTCCAGTCTTTTTTCAGTTATATTGCATAAAATAAAAGCCCAATAGTGATCAAATACCACCAAAATAAATCTCTATTTCTGTGACAATAAATATATATATTTTTTGTTTGGGTACAGTTTTAAAAAGTTTAATATATATATATATATATATATATATATATATATATATATATATTTTTTTTTTGTTAACATACTGTTACCAGTCAGTGTCCCTGATAACCTCCACATGTAATATGATGACGCTGGCAACAGTATGTAAAAACAATTGTAACAAAAAAACAAATTTTATTCAACTTCTTATTTTCAAAATAATTGTGGCAAAAAATTACAACTCCAAAAAACTTGCCATGTCTCTTACTAAATATCTTTCCAAAAAGGGGTTAATTTGGGGAGAATATGTACTGTCCTGGCATTTTAGGGCCTCAAGAAATTAGATAGGCAGTCAGTACATAAGAATATATTGTTTTTGTTTTCAACATTTTCGGTCTTTTTTAATTTATATTGACAAAAAATAAAAAAACACAGTGGTGATCAAAAAATATGTACAGTATTTCATAACCGCATAATTGCCATTTAAAAAAGCACAGTGCGGAATAGCAAAAAATGCTCTGGTCATTAAGGGGGAAAACCTTTCAGAGGTGAAGTGGTTAACACTGACAGGTGTGCTTACAATGCTCAAGTTTTATTAATTCATTCAATATCTTATTTCTTCAACTTAAGTACTAAAGGTCATTGCTGCTCCGCACTTTCAATACCCCCCTCAACCCCACCGTCAATCAACCACAAAACACCCACAGAAACGCTCTACAATCAACAAAGTTCACTCTGGAACCGATCTCCATCGATACCACAAAAAATATCATTGGTGCTTTGCGGAACAGCACATCGCCCAATGATATCATCCCCACCAAACTGCTGAAGGAATGTGCCGACATCCTGGCACCACCCATCACACAGCTTATAAACCAGTCATTTAAGGAAGGCACAGTGCCATCCCTGTTGAAAGAGGGCACAATCCAGCCCATCTTGAAAAAACCTAACCTGGATCCCAAGGACCCAACTCACCGCTGTCCCATAACAGGCCTAAATGTTCTCTCCAAGATAATGGAGAAAGTAGTGGTACAACAGCTGCAACAGCATCTAGATACCCACAATCTACTGGATCCATTACAATCAGGCTTCCGTCCCGGACACGGGACAGAAACGGCCTTACTCAAAATATGGGACGATGCCCTCGAGGCCGCAGACGAAGGAGAATCTTGTCTCCTGGTTCTGCTGGACCTAAGCGCAGCCTTTGACACGGTAGACCACAAACTGTTACTGATGCGACTAGCCAAGGTAGCAGAAGTCGCAGAAGGTGATTTACCATGGTTTTCTTCCTTTCTTGAAAACCGATCACAAACAGTTAAATTGGGTTCTTTCACGTCGGAAAAGTGCACGGTGTCATGTGGAGTCCCCCAAGGATCCCCCCTGTCACCGGTGCTTTTCAACATCTATCTTCGCCCTCTCTTTGATATTATCAGTAGCCAAGAACTACTCTATCACTCTTATGCAGACGATACGCAACTGTATTTTCGCATCTGCAACAAAAAGGATCATCATCCCAGTTTAGAGAAATGTCTCTCTTTGATAGAAAACTGGATGACGAAGAGTTATCTTAAACTCAACAGTTCAAAAACAGAACTCCTTATGTTTCACGCCAGCCGAAAGAGTCAACTGGCAACAACCTGGACACCGCCGCCCATTCTGGGCCAAATCATCACCCCTAGCTCCAAAGTCAAAAGTCTCGGGGTCATCTTCGACACCTTCATGACAATGGACGCACAAATAGGGTCAGTAGTCAGCGGAGCGCACCATCTGTTGCGCCTACTACGCAGACTTATTCCATTTATCCCCAAAGAAGACGTAGCAGTCGTGGTGGGAACAATCGTGAATTCCAGACTGGACTATGCTAACGCCCTGTACCTCGGACTCCCAAAGTACCAAATCTCCCGTCTGCAAGTCGTTCAGAATACGGCCGCCAGACTGGTGACTGGGAAAAAAATGGGAATCAATCTCACCTTCGTTGAGAACCCTTCACTGGCTGCCAGTAAAAGACAGAATTGCATTTAAAGCACTCTGCCTGACACATAAGTGCATCCATGGGAAGGCTCCGCAATATCTTTGCGACAAGATAGAACCTCACAATTCGAATCGCGTTCTGCGACCCACCGACCAAAATCTGGTCAGGGTACCAAAAACCAAATACAAGTCCAAAGGAGAAAGAAGGTTTGCTTTTCAGGGTCCTAGACTATGGAACGCTTTACCAACCAGCATTCGGTTGGAGGAAAACCACCTGACTTTCAGAAGACAGATCAAAACTCTGCTCTTTTGATGTCATGAGACACGAACAACTAGCGCCCAGAAGCGATTCAGTTCGCATGCGCCGCGCTTTATAAGTTTTTCATTCATTCATTCTTCTTTCCACTATGCTTCTTGGGAGCCATATTGGGTGTCCAGTGAACTGTACAATACAGCAAGGACAGTACTGTAGTACAGTACAGTACTGTATGTGCTAAAAAGCACACCAAAAATCAAAAAATCACTTAAAATGTTTGCAGAGTACTCACAGTACTTCTTTCTGTGTGTCTTATTCTCTCCACGGTCTTCCTACAGGAAGTCACGACCATGTGACAGCCTGGAAATAGCATTAAAATGGCCGCGGCTCCTGTTCGTGAACCGAGGCGGAGTTCGTGAACCGGAGCATATTTTTATGAACTTTTCTGTTCGTGAACCGAGTTGTTCGTGAACAGAAGCATTCGTGAACCGAGGTATCACTGTATTTACTTTTTTACTATAATTAAAGCGGAGTTCCACCCATTTTTTTTAAATTTGGCTGTGCTGCATGCCCTTAGCTCTTAGTTTTCACAAAGGGACATTTTTTATAATTTTTTTGCTAGTAAATACATGTTTTCCAAATTTCTTCATTACTTCCACCTTTCAATCGCCTAGGCGAATGCGTCACTAGGCAATTTGCAAGGGTTTCTGGGATAGTGGCGTCATGTATCCCATGACTCCTTGCGAATCACCTACTGCCGAAATGTCATGTTATTTGTGTGCAGAGAGAGAGGTGCTGTCATAATTCAGTGGCAATGTCGGGGGGTGGACGGGACTGAGAAGCTATCCAACACCAGCCAATTATGGGGCTTATTAAGAAAGGGGGAAGAGCTGCATACACGCAGCAGCCCGCCCTGACCCCATCCAATTGGCTGGTCTTCGATAGCGGCTTGGTCCCCCCCCCCCCCGACATCACCAATGAATCTGACAGCTACTCCCTCTGCCTGCACAAGACAGTGTCACACACAACGGATCTTCAAAGCACTGTCTTGTCTTGTCCCATGCTGATTATTCGGCTTCCCGTGTTTAAAACGCAGCACAGCAGCTGCTCGACATTAGCCCCAAAAGCATATGCATATTACTGGAGTATAGGTGTCTACTTCTTGTCTGTGCTTGTAAGATCTGTTGTGTGTGACACTGTCTTGTAATGTAACTGTGCAGGGAGAGAGAGAGTAGCTGTCAGATTCATTGGTGATGTCGGGGGTGGGCGGGACCAAGCAGCTATCTAACACAAGCCAATAGGATGGGATCAGGGCGATCGCTACGTGTATGCAGCTTCGCCCCCTTTCTTAAGAAGCCCCATAATTGGCTGGGGTTCGATAGCTTCTTAGTCCCACCCACCCCTGACATTGATGCTGAATTATACAGCACCTCTCTCTCCCTGCACACAGTTACATTACAATACACGGCAGTGTCATACACAACAGATCTTACAAGCACCAATATCTGCTCAATGTTATACGGTCTCAGCGCAGGCTAGACATTTTTTAATATAGTGACAGGGCAGACTCAGGGAGCAGTCAGTGAAGGGAAATAACGGCCAGGCATGTCTGCAGCGCAAGAGGCGTTTAGACTGAAAATATTGAAATCACTAAAGAAAGTCATGGTTTGTAACACCATGAGGATGGTGTCACCCAGTTTCCCCCCGCCGGACCGTTTCCAGCGGATAAATCCTCTGGCGGATTTGGATCTGATGGCTGTACACACCATCAGATTGAAATCCCTGCGGAATACATTCGCGGCGACGTGCGCGACCCTGGAAGGTAAATACTTCCACGCATGCGTCGAATCATTACGACGCATGCGAGGGATGGGAGCGGACGGACTGATCCGGTGAGTCTGTACAGACGACCGGATCAGTCCGCTGGACTGGATTCCAGCGGATAGATTAATTAGCATGCTAAGAAATTTTTATCCACTGGGAATCCGTCGGCTGGATTTTAATCCGCTGGGAAATGTCCGCTCGGACGTACACACGACCGGATCTATCTGCTGGAACTGATCCACGGATAGATCCGGTCGTGTGTACGGGGCCTAAGACTGTAAGATTCTTGGAGACAGGCACCGCTGTGGATGTCCAGTATGTAAAGCACTGCATTTTTTGTTGGTGCTATATAAATACTTGTAATACATCATTGTTTTATAAATTCACATAACATTGCTTTCCTAATACTTCTGTATGCGCAGACATGATGCCACTTCATTACAGCATTTGTAATTTATTAATGATGACCCGTTCAGATGTGGCAATGCACATTCTGTTGCCAGTTACTGCAACACATAATTAGGCACAAAACTAACCACAGTGCTATTCATTTTTAATGGCACCCTAACAAACTTAGCCAGCGTATCCCAATAAAATAGCTTTTAGCACGTAACAAAGCACAGATGTAATACATCTGTGCATTGTGGTGTGTGGCTTTGTAAAAAAACAAAAACAAAAAAAAACCTACCAACTGAAATATGCTTTGTGGTGCATTGGAAACCCATGCAAAATGAAAGGACTGCCTTAAATTGGATGTAAACCCTCACATATACCCAGTGAAGTCAACAGCCTCAGATGATACACAGAGATAAAACAAAATCTCCCATATACATTTTACACGTATATCTGCTGTCTTCACCTTTACATATTCTTTAGAAAGTGCACATCGTGTTACAGATTTTCTCTTCCTGTTCTGACGTTTGCTCCCATATGTAGTGGTGTGCGAGACATTAGGTGTATCCGGACGTGATACCATCTCATACCATCACAGCTGTGCTCTAAAAGGTCTGGTCCTCACAAATTCGGGATATTCTCCTAAATCTTATGGGAACATTTCCCCTTCATTTGCATATATGCAGCATATACATATGATCCTGCATTTCTTCCTAATTTTGGACTAGCCCTGCATTTGCTGTGTCTCATACATCTGGGTTTATACACCAGCCTATATCTGTCTCGAAAATATACACCTATATACATTTTGATATCTGGAACTTGTTACTCCATTGATCCAGAGTTTCCATTGGAAATCCTACTTTCTCTTATCCATTATCGTGGATAAAAGTTCTTTTTAAGCTCCTTTTTTTTTTTTTAAGCTCTTTTTAAGCTCCTGAAGAAGCAGTAACATGCGAAACATGTAGAGCCTATTTATCAAAAAACGCCAATTGAAGTCTACGTTTGTTCATCAACTGTTGTTGCTGTCCCTTGTGGACTGTTTGTGGTTTCAGTATAACCCCTCTGGGTTATTAGCATTTTAGAGATATTCTATGCTTACCAATGTTTTTAATGTAGTAAAATATATGTTTTTTTATATATTGTTTTTCTGTACTGTATTTGTTGATTCAATTACCCAGTTATCTGGGCTTGTATCAATAAAAAACTTTTATACTTTGTGATAACCATTGGTGCCTATAAAGTCCATTATTCCATCTAAAATTAAAATCCTCTTCTCTTCCTGTTCAGCACTGGGAGTGGATTATTGGCATATATCCAAGACAGCTGATTGGAGTAAAGGTACACACCCCCACTCCACATTGGCAAAGGAAGGAAATAATGTGGAGAGCTGTGCTCTGAATCGTGCAGCACTCTGCTATTCCATTTATAAAAACTTCCCACGACACAAACTTCAGGCTGAGTCTGAGAACTTATCAGGCTGATAACAGAGCTACGGGACAGAGGAAACACAAGGGACTCAGGGCTTTGGCAAGAGATAAGAAAACATTATGGCCCGGATTCAGAAAGAATTTACGTCTGCGTATCTATTCATCAGCCGCGTAAATTCTAGGATGCGCCGGCGTATCTTCTTTCTGTATTCAGAAAGCAAGATACGCCGAAATTTGGCTAAGATACGACTGACGTAAGTCTCTTACGCCGTCGTATCTTAGGCTGCATATTTACGCTGGCCGCTAGGTGGCGCTTCCGTAGATTTCCGCGTTGAATATGCAAATTAGGTAGATACGCCGATTCAGAAACGTACGTCCGCCCGGCGCATTTTTTTTTACGTCGTTTACGTAAGGCTTTTTCCGGCGTAAAGTTACCCCTGCTATATGAGGCGTAGCCAATGTTAAGTATGGATGTCGGGCCAGCGTCGAATTTTGCGTCGTTTACATCGTTTGCGTAAGTCGTTCGCAAATAGGGCTTTGCGTAAGTTACGTTCACGTTGAAACCAATGAGGCTTTGCGGCGTAATTTGGAGCATGCGCACTGGGATACGTCCACGGACGGCACATGCGTCGTTAGTAAAAAACGTCATTTACGTGGGGTCACCATTCATTAGCATACAACACGCCCACTGCCTGGATAATGTGTATTACGCGGGCTTACGCCGGACCACATACGCTACGCCACCGTAACTTAGGGCGCAGGTTCTTTCTGAATACAGAACCTGCCTCACTAAGTTACGGCGGGCTTTCTGAATCCGGGCCTATAGATATATGTGCCCAGCTCAAATTTCATGAATTTGGTTTACATCCACTTTAGCACAGTGCGCATTTATGTAAAAAATACTGCAAATTAACACCCATGCAATAAAACACTGAAATGCATCAGGACAGCCTGAATGGGTCAGGTTTCTAAAGATCTGCTGTTAGATATGTGCGCACGTGTAAAATCATGTTTGTGATGCAGTGATGCATTGTACGCTGCATAGTATAATGCTGACATAGACATTGGAAGCCTGTTAGTCACACAAGTGACATTTTTAACCGTGACGGTTCCTTGATGAGATTTATCCTACTAGCATAGCAATGTCCTTCCAGCAAAGAATTCATTTCAATAAGTAACACTGAAACTCAGTAGAGCAATTCACATTCCCACTGGTCTCAGCTGGAACTGGGGATAGTCAAGGTCAGGCAATATCAGGCCTTATAAATTATTTCAAGTCAATAAAATCACCTCTTAAGAAATAAATGTCTGCTGTCTTTCTTAGAGCTTGTTGATTTGTAATTGATTCTGATCTGTTACAGAGCTAAGGAGTAAACCTGAAAGAGTCTGATCCATGTTTTTTTCCTAAGGCTGTACAAGATGTACTATAAGACACTGCAGTACGCCTTCAAGATGCAATGCAGAATGCAGTATTTCATCTGCAAAGCTTGGACTTCACTGCTGAAATAAAGAGCACTATTGTTAAAATAATGAAAATATACACCGTTGCATACCTCCCAACATTCAAACGTATGTAGGCATAGGACACGTCCCCCTGTCACACCCCCTTAAAGGAGAATTAATCAAAAAAAGGTTTATTAAATCCACAAGGGCTTTTTTTTAATCACCAATATTCCTTTATATTGGCTTTTAAAATGTACAAATGCAGCCATTTAGAAATTGGATGAACGGTTTAACACTGGGAAACACTTTTTGAAAGATAAAAAGTGCATTTTATATACAACTATATTGATCAGTCCAAAATGAGGGACAAATGAGGAGGAATGAGGGACAGAGGGACATTGCTCCAAATCAGGGACAGTCCCTCAAAATCAGGGACAGTTGGGAGCTATGCCATTGCGTAACCTGCTGGGCTACAGTACATGTCCTCCCTATGCACAGCCCTGTGGTAGGGGATTACCGGTACTCTTTAACCCAACCCTGCCTAGCATAGGAGGAGCTAGTCCCCTACACTTACTGAGGTGCCATAGGCAAGGGATCTTCCTCTGGGTGCCATGACAGAGGCTAGGGAAGCCCCTTAGCCTGGCCCAGACATCACCAACAGCAGTCTATCTCAGGCATAATGGCAAGCAGTAATTCACCCAACACAAGTTTCCAGAAGATGTTCTAATTTTGAAGTTAGGAGAAGAAAGCGTTCAAGTCTTTTAACATATTTACTGGAACACAGTTGATGTACATATTCACATGCTTTCAGTCTACCCAATAGGGAAAGCACATTCCTTAAGCTGAAAAGAGATAACAGAAGAGATGAATGAATTTGCCGCAAACACCCCAAATTGTTCGCTATTCGGCGAACACCCTAAGTTTGAGTCGAACTTATGTTCGACTCGAACATCGGGCTCATGCCTACATTTGGTGTCACTTTGACTTTGGATAGAAGTAACGGTGCATTAAAATTGGTCTTTGGGTGTCGTGGCGCCTTCTCACTGTAACCCTGTAGAGATAATCTTGATGAAAGCAAGAATTTGCCTTGCTGTAAAAAATTGCAATGACATGCACCTGTCAAACAGGTGCTGAAAAATTGGTCTTTGGGTGTCGAAGGTGCCTTCCCACCGTAATCCTATAGAGGTACTCTTCATGAAAGCAAGAACTTGCCTTGCTGCAAAAAATTGCAATGATATGCACGTTTGATGTGCCTGTGACACAGTTTGCAGATAGCAACAGTGTGATCTGCTACAGATGTGCTGACAAAGGCCCAGACAGCTGAGCTGTGGGGAGTGGGCCGGGAGATAACAGCTACAGAATGTGATGGAATAGGATGGCTGCTATCTACTCTTTCTTGATGTCGACCTCCTTGGGGTTGTGCCGCCTCACCTTCAGTTTCCTCCTCTAAACTATCTGGCACCCAAGTCGTCATCATCATCTCCTCCATCTTCATCATTACCACTGGGAACAACTTGGCAATAGGCATGTGCAAAAGGGAAAAATTTGCTTAGTTTAGTTTTAATTTGTTATTTAATTAATTTTGTTAAGTTAGATTTGTTACATGTGTTAAATTTGTTTTCGGAATTCGTTCGTTTTCGACCGAATTAGAAAAACCCGGTCGAATTCGAAAATATTTCGACCGGATTCGATAATATTTCGACCGGATTCGATAATATTTCAATCGGATTTGAAAATATTTCAACAGAATTCAATAATATTTCATCCGCTATCGTTAATATTTCAACCAAATACGATGATATTTCAACCGGATTGGAAATTATTTCAATCGAATTTGAAATTATTTAAACCGAATTTGAAATTATTTAAACCGAATTTGATAATTTTTCAACCATTAGGCATCAGCTATTTTTCCTGTTAAATGTGTCTGGCTGTCTGCCAAATTTTTCACATAAAAGAATTGAATGATACAGTCTGACAATTTAAAAATGACTTTAAATAATAAATGTACTTAATTTATCTTATTTGAGAAGCACTTTTTTGCACCACTAACAGGTCCACCAGGAGTCAGACTTCAGGTCTAGGTCCAGGAGTCGGACCAGGATGCACCTGTGCCAGCCATTTTGTGTGAGGGGGAGGAAAGAGACTCAGCTCTATATGTATATATATATATATATATATATATATATATATATATATATATATATATATATATATATATATATATATATATTACATTTATATATATAACCATCTCCTGAAATTCGAAATTCATATAGAATGAACTCAAATTCGAATAGAAAAATATTAGAATAGAGTAGAATAAAATATATTTATATATATCAGCCCTCAAAAATTCACTCTTTTGCTCGCATTTTGCGAGTGGAATATATTCCAGGGCGAGTGAGGAGCGGAGGTGAACCAGGCTGACAGTTTCCTGGCTGAAGCGATCAGCCAGGAAACTGTCAGCCAAAGGACACAGAGAGCGGCAGGGCTTCTCCCCCTCTTGTATCACACACAGCGTGCATCTTCCGCTGTGTGTCATGGAGCTGGGTTTGTGTTTGACGGCACGGTATGATAAGGTCCCGCCCCCCTAGGTCGGCTAATGTGATAGTAGATTGAATCAGTGTTCTGCCTATCACATTAGCCGAACTAGGGGGGTGGGACCTTATCACAATTTCACAATTGCTCCCCCCGAGAAAACATTAAAGACTCTGAGGCACCCGGGTAACCAGAGCTGCGGTCAGGACAACTCGCAGCCATTCTAAGCATGAATGACTGCTCACAAACCTCAGGACTGCACTCTCAGCCCCCTGTACCTCCCCCAGCAGTATTTCAGCCTCTCTCCTGCAGGCTGCTGCTTGAGTGGGCGGGATGGGGATGTGCCTTTTCCCCGAGAAGACGTTCGTCTGGAAGAGGAAGATGCGTGCACTTTGCAGCTGAGCAGAGGGAAGCCATGTGAAAGTTGCTGCAGGTGAGCTCTGCTGCTTGCACTACAGTGTGGATTTGATTCCCCCCCCCCAGTGTATGCCCTCCTGACCCCCCCCAGCATGTGCTCTACTGTTCCTGTACACTGCCCTAAATACTACTGACCTATGTACACTGCATTACACATGAAGTTCAGTTCCGTAAGCAACACCTTATTTTCTTAAAGTGCCCCTCCCGATACTAGACTTTGGATCCGCCCCTGGCGCCAGGGCAGTGTTTGTGGTGAGTCTGAAGTGATGATGGGGTACAGTAATAAGCAAGTGATGGGGCACAGTAAGGCTGCATTGATGGGGCACAGTAAGGCTGCATTGATGGGGCACAGTAAGGCTGCATTGATGGGGCACAGTAAGGCTGCATTGATGGGGCACAGTAAGGCTGCATTTACGAGCACACTGAGGCTGCGTTCACGGGCACAGTGAGGCTTCACAGATGGGTACTGATATGCTTTATGTTACTTCTGTTAATATTTATTTTTGGAACGTAATTCTGA
Source organism: Rana temporaria (assembly GCF_905171775.1). NCBI lineage: Eukaryota > Metazoa > Chordata > Amphibia > Anura > Ranidae > Rana > Rana temporaria. The sequence continues at coordinate 246,936,593 of NC_053491.1, forward strand.
TTAAAATATTTAACAGTGTAATTTCATGAGATAATTTACAAGGTCGTGTTTAGGGGCGGACTTAGGGGTGGGGCAGGGGAGGTGTTGGTTGGGGCAACTGGTGGCGAGTAACTCTTAAGGCCTGGCTAGTGGCTCAGGACTTGAAAATTTGAGCCCTGTATATATATATATATATATATATATATATATATATATATATATATATATATATATATATATATATATATATTTTATTATTCTACTCTTCTAATAAAGTTCATTCTATATGAATTTCGAATTTCAGAAAATGGAAGATAGATAGAAGAAGCCAGGTCATATTCTATTGTATTTGATTATATTCTATTAAATTCCATTCTGTTCTTTAATTTTCTTTGATTTTCACTCTATTGTTTTATTATTTTATATTCTATTTTATTGTATTCTTTTTTAGAAATCGATTTATATTTTTTAGATTTTGATTCAAATTTGCTTTCAATTTTCATTCAAAATTTGTTTTCGAATCGAATTGTTTTCGAATTTGATTTGAATAGAATTTGTTTTCGAATTCGATTCAAATTTTGTCCGCAGGTTTTCGATTCGTCCGAATAATGAAGAATTTCGATTCGGAACGAAACAAAATGCACATGCCTACTTGGCAATACGCTGCAGCTTGGGGAACATGAATGCCAATTTGTCTACCAGTGTTCCTCCCTCTCTCTAGGCTCATGTTCCTGTCATCCTCAACCTCAGAACCAGCATCTGAATCAAGTAATGGCTGGGCATCATCAAGGAGCAAGTGGCTGATGCTGTGGTCAAATTACTTCAAGCTGACTCCTCAATGGCTGATGTTAGGGCTAGGGCAGGAATAGATGTGGACAAGGAGACAGGTTTATCCACTCTGGCAACTGCCGGGGACTGCACACTTGTCTTTGCTTGTGTGACAGAGGATGAGGAGGATGAGGAAGGTTTAGTAAGCCAGTTCACCACCTCCTCCGCATGCTGTGGCCGGATAGCACGGGCAAACTCACTAAACAGAGGAATTTATGCCCTGCCTGAGGACTGACTACCACGTCCACCTTTGCCTGTGGACACATTTGTTGCTGGCCCCCTTACAGTGCCAAGGGAACATCTGCCTCTCCTTGTTGTCCTCCCAGACATTATGGAGAGGGAGGGAGGGGGTGGTGCTTATAAGCAAATGTAAAGGAGAAGTTAAAATCTGTACGTAGATGCACTTTAATCAATGTAAAGAGGTGTTTGGTGCCCTTTAATTTGAGTACTCACACTACACAGACACACTCCACTGATACAATATACCGCAATATAATAAGCCAAACGTACAGTGATGCACAGAACTATATGGCGTTAAACTGGCAGTAACGCACACAGAAGTAAATGGCATTAAACTTGCAGTAACGCACACAGAAGTAAATGGCGTTAAACTGTCAGTAATGCATGCAAAACTATATGGCGTTAAACTGGCAGTAATGCACACAGAACTATATGGCGTTAAACTGGCAGTAACGCACACAGAACTATATGGCGTTAAACTGGCAGCAACGCACGCAAAACAATATGGCGTTAAACTGGCAGTAACGCAATCAAATAGACGGTGTTCAACACTAGGTAAGCTTTGCTTTACTGCTATACACCATAATTATAGAGGTATTTTCTCCTCTGCTTTTTCAATGTGGTTGTGTGTTGCTAGCAACTGATTAGAATACTCTCTATATACTTCTCACATGTACAGATGCCTCTACAAACAAATCCTTCCACCCTAGATGCTAATAAAAGGCTATAACATCCACCACTTGTGCAGTATATGCTGGACATCAATATACTAGGTATGCGATTAACCATAGATATCCTATACATATGTGTTCCACACACACAAGATGTTTCTTGATTTAGATGTGTACACTCTCTTTGAACATATTTCCCTCTATTCATGATGCCAGGTGGTCTCACTGTCTGCCCAGTGAAGCCCACCCTGGTTACCACCTTCCATCCAGCCCTGTTTGGCCTTGTGGTTTTTTATTGATTTTTCCTTTATGGTGTCATGGTTTGTGCAGATCCTGGGGGTGCACTCTCATTTTGAAACCACTTGTTGCCAATGTGTAATGCCATGTGACAGTGAGATAATATGTATATATGGGCTACTATATGACATAAATACTGTCATTACTCTACAGTCCATATCAACATCACATACATGGATTTCCCTGAAGAAGGAGTCTCAGAACTGTGAAATTGGCTCACGCAGCTCCTGCATGTGTATTGTAACAGTATCAGTCGGCGGTTTTGCCATGAGTTATATGCACCCTTTTTTTTAAATGTAATGTTTTTGGATGTTGAATCTTTTTTACTGTATCAATTGTTACTACTTTTTGTATTTCATGAATAAAACTACAACTTTTTAAACTGTAGCACCTTAGGTAGGTATGTGCTAGTGTAGGTCTTTGTGTAATCTGCCAGCACAGGTAAATTTAAGCAGGCTATGCTGTGAGCTAGGCCTGTTTATTTTGATCTGGGGGCAGGGGAGTGGTTTAGTGTAGCAGTAAGTGATTGACATGTGCCTCAGCTCTGGGGCACCTTCTCTATTTCCAGGGAGAATGTTCTGGAAAGGAGTAGGGCAGAGAGCTGGAGTGACATGGGGTGCTGGAGTGACATGGGGTGCAACTAGAATTGGCAGGGGGAGGCCTCCTAACTATACCCATGGTCAGCCTGCTTGGGGAGGAGTTGTCGGCTGGGTGAACTGGATGATGGAGTGTTAGACTGTCATGTCTGAGGGAACCCCCTTTCTGGGGGGGGGGGGGTGTACCTCAGGCGGGGAGCTCAGGAGCTGGGAGGGAGCCTCTACTTACACTGTCATGGCGAAGTGTCCTGAACAAGAGCTGGAAGGACAGTTTGTCAGCACATCCGGAGTAAAGTCATTCAGGAAGGATCCAGGACAGGTGTCAGTGAGTGGAAAGCAAAGTGGAAAGATCTGGAAGAGACTTGCCTCGGGAGCTGGATGTAGAGCCAGAGGGAGAGACTGTGGGAGTTTTGTGTTAAGTCCCTGCAGCCAGGAGTGCAATCGGACTTGCTTTGATCAGTAGTCCACCTACTTTTTTTTCTTCTCTATCAAATCGGTTGCTACCACAAAGGGGTACTGCAGACCACGGCCTGCAAAGGGCTATTAAGAATGGACACTTGGACTTTTTAAGAGTAAGGTCTAGTCATGCTGATTGTGTGACAGGAGACTAAAGTTGGACAGCAAAGTATGTGCTCCTAAGTAGTGTGCTGGAGGAAGTGTGCTGAGAAAAGGACTGTCAAGTTTAGAGTCAACCATCTTGTTCTGCTGAGAAGCAGGGTTGCCAACTTTCAGTAAATTTACAAACAGTTTGTAAAATCTGTACTTTTTGCATCTGTCCTTGAATTTCCATTACGGTCATGTAGGCTGCGCGTCCGTAACTGACGTTCATGGACAGACGCAACAATTATGCATTTTACAAACTGTTTGTAAATTTACTGAAAGTTGTCAACCCTGCCAAGAAGTGTGACACAGTTACTTTTATTCTGCCAAGCAATATTCATCCTATAGGAATGCTATGCAGTCTCTGACTATTTTAATAAATTCTTTGAGTTAGGTTCAGACAAAGCAATTAAAGCATATTTTATAGGTACAAAGAAGCATGGGTTTTGTTTAATTACATTGCTTAAGCCCCTCCCACTGCTAGATGCTTGACAGCGCCCACAATTTACTGTGACGTAGCACGCTGCATGTCTTTTTACTTCTCCAGTGTCCCTCCTTTTGAAGTTCAAAAGTTGGAAGGTATGCTATCAAGACCTTTGAATCAACTTTTCCCAGCATACTGCACACACAATTTGCTATGCGTACATTAGAAAAGATGGTAGTCCGGCGTGTTAGCCGGCATGTTACCTAAGCCATCATTAGGTTAATTTAGCAGGCCACCTCTCATGAGAACGTTTTATTGCCGGTCCTCAGGATTCGCCTTGGACCCCTGGAAGCCGGATTACTCTCAGGTTTACGGACTATCTGTTCTGATGATTGATAGCTTATGGTGTGTCCACCGCTGTTTTATCTTTATTTTTCTCTTTGTATTTGTTTTTGTTTATTGATGTCTCTTTTCAATAAAACCCTTTGTACAAGAAAAGATGGTAGTCAATTTTATATCCTGCACTGATATTAGGGTTACCATCTCATCCCTTTAAAACTGAACACATGTTAATTACACAGGTTTGGGGGCCAATTTAATTCAGGTAAGGTACTAAGTAAATTTAATTACCACCTTAATCAGCCACACATGTGTAATTAATATGTGTTTGGTTTTAAATGGATGAGGTGGCAACCCTAACTGATATGTGCCTCAGAAGTACGCATTTATCAGTTCGTATACAGGTATGTCTATGTAAACTGATCTACAATTGGCTACAGGCCATGCAAATCAAGCAGATAAAGGTACTGTGCAGGTAATTCACCTGATCTACCATTGTTCACACTATCTGACCCCCACATTTTCAGACAATTGTGTGTAGAGTATCTGATCCACCTTTTTACGGCTAGGTATTTTGAATTATTGAATCTTAATCTGCAACTTGCATCACATATGTGACAGTAGCGGGTACACAATGACATGATATGTGAGAGATAAGTGAGTTTTTTTTTCAGCTGTCTATGTTTAGTCAGACTCATGTCACTACTGCAGCAAAATCAGGGAATCCATTCAGTGATGCCAGGAACTGATGAAGCTTGTAAATGCCTATGAATACATGGCAGGAAAATTAAAGAATCAGAGATAGAATACTCCTGGGATTAAAATGTCATTCTGGCACAGAAGCGTGGGAGATATGTATGCAGTAAACCCACTCACTCCTGTTGTGCATTGAAATCAATCTAGGATCTCTTTACTGTTCTTCTGTAGATACAAATCATACCTCTTGTTGTAAAGACATATTTTTTTTTCTTCCTTTTGAATTAGGGGCGATCATTGAATGTAATTAATCCAGAGAGGTGAAAACTAGTGATGGACGAACATCTGATGGGGCGGTTCGTGAACGCTAACCGTAAACTTTCTCAAATGTTCGCGAACCACAAGTTCGCGGCGGGCCCCATTGACTTTATTGGCAGGCGAACATTAAAAACCTGTAGGTCATATTTGCAGCCATAAAATACTTACCAGCTGTGCACAAATAGTCCCACAACATGGACACTGACCTACCAGAAGTATTAAGCGAAAAACCGGATACAGAAGTAAGTGTCGGCCAGTACAAGCCCCAAAAATTAGCCGACAGGCGTTCACCTGACAGCAAACAACTTTGTATTCTGTGGCTCGTGGTACCTTAGGCATTCACAGGATACAGAAGAACGTGCCGCCCATTACAGGCCCCAAAAATTAGCCCACAGGCGTTCACCTGACAGCAAACAACTTTGTATTCTGTGGCTGGAGGTACATTAGGCATTCACAGGATAAATAAGGGCAGGCCCCAAAAATTAGGCATTCAACGGACATAAAAGGCCTTTTATGTCGCTGAATTTACCTAAGACAGGGACCATGAATTGTTATGAGTGGTGGTGGATATTTGTGGCCTGTCATGAGGAATTTGAATCAAACATGGTCTACTGGTAACATGTGTTGAATTCCTCCGAGATCCATGCCTCATTCATTTTTAGAAATGTGAGGTTAACTACTGTCATGAGCTAGGCGAGTGCACTTATCGGTCACGACCCCCCCTGCTGTGCTGAACGTCCTTTCGGACAGGACACTGGACAAGGGGCAAGCCAACAGTTCCATTGCAAATTGTGCAAGCTCTAGCCAGGGGTCAAGCCTGCCCACACAGTAGTCCAGGGGTTCATCACTTCTCAGTGCGTCCACATCGGCCGTTATCATTAGTGACCAACACATCTTCAAACCGCCCTCTTTTTTCATGCGCTGTTGGATTAGTACCCGCAACTGTTTCACTGTGAGTGGAAATTCCTCTGCCAGTGCACGCAAAAGCAGAATGCAGCATTTCTCGAAGCAAGGCCTGGAAGTGCTGCATTCTGATAGCCCTCTGTGATGGTGGTAACATTTTCGCCATATTTTGTTTGTACCGGGGGTCTAAGTACGCTGCCACCCAGTACTGGTCCTTGCCCTTTATGCTTTTTATACGGGGATCCCTCTTAAAACACTGGAGCATGAAGGCCCCCATTTGCACTAAACTGGAAGCGGTGTAGTGGGCTGGCTCCTGCTTATCATCCAGGAAAATGTCGTCCTTGTTCTCCTCCCCCCATCCACGGACAACACCAGGGATCCCAGAAAGGTTTAAAGCATGCTCTTCTTGTTCCTCCTTATACACCCCGGCACCATCCTCCTCTGACTCCTCTTCAGACTCCCGTTGTTGACTTGTCTCAGGTGGAGTAGCCCCCCATGGGAATTCATCCAGCATTGCTCCTGCTCCTTCGACGGCTTGATCAATGACACAACGCAATGCACGCTCCAGAAAGAAGACGTAAGGTACAATGTCACTGATGGCGCCCTGGCTGCGACTGACCAGTTTGGTGATCTCATCAAATGGCCGCAGAAGTCTGCATGAGTCGCGCATGAGCAGCCACTGGCGCGGTGAAAAAAAACAAGCTTCCCAGAACCTGTCCTGCCACAGAGTTCGTACAGGTAGTCGTTAACTGCACGTTTCTGCTGGAGCAGCCTATCAAGCATATACAAGGTTGAGTTCCATCGTGTCAGGCAGTCACAAATAAGATGTCTGATGGGCAGGTTGTGTCGCCACTGAATGGCAGCAAGGCGAGCCATGGCTGTGTAAGATCTTCTGAAATGGCCCGAGATTTTCCTGGCCTGCCGCAAGACGTCCTGGAGCCCAGGGTATTTGGCAATGAATCGCTGCACGACCAAGTTCAGGATGTTTGTTATGCATGGCACGTGTGTAATTTTGCCCTGTTTTAGCACGCTCAGCAGATTATAAAACGTTTTTTTCAGTAAATTGTGTCACTGTTTGTAGCAGAGGTAACACAGCGAAACAGGAAAAAAAGTTCTGCAGTACCCAAATACACCATTATGAAAGTATATTGTTATATAACACCGCACTTCAATCTGTCATTTTGGGGGGCCACTGGTTTATCGCACCAGTTATAAAACTTATTTTTCAGTAAATTTTGTCACTATGTGTAGCAGAGGTAACGCAGCGAAAGAGGCAAAAATTCTGCAGTACCCAAATACACTATTAGGAAAGTATATTTTTATATAACACCCCGCTTCAATCTGTCGTTTTGGAGGGCCACTGGTTTATCGCATCAGTTATAAAAAAAAAAATCAGTAAATTTTGTCACTGTGTGTAGCAGAGGTAACGCAGCGAAAGAGGCAAAAATTCTGCCGTACCCAAATACACTATTATGAAAGTATATTTTTATTGTCATGGATATGCAATAAAGTCTGGCAGCTTACCTGTCTCCATGTGTTGATTAGAGGCCTGACTCTCTTCCTGGCTGTCTTTTATCACCTTCCTCCCTATATGGCTCCACCCCAGGCCATCACAGGAAGCCTTTATTAACTGTTGCACTGCAGGTCTGCAGTGCTGTTCAACTTTGTTTGTAGCCTGAGTTCCTGTCTGCCGTGTGATACGTTAACCTTTCTGTGTACCGATTTGGCTCGTCCCTGACTACTCTTGTTTGCCTGTGACCCTGACCTTTTGGCCTGTCCCTTGGTTACCCTAGTCTGCCTGTTTCCCCGACCTCGGCTTACCCATCACCATCGCTTGTCCTGGTTGCTGCTTCCCCTCTCTCCCTGCGGGGCGTGACCTGGGGGATCCCAGGGGTCGTGACCTGGATCCAGCTGCAGCCAAGGCCATCCTCACCACTAGAGGCTCTGGTGAACACAAAGCTGGGTCTTAGACTCCACGCCCTGGGCAATCTTGGACTCACGCTTCCTCTCTGATTGCAGCAGTCGGCTATAGGGTTCACTACCCTGTGGTGCATCCCTGACCCCAACTGGGTGCACTTGTCACCTGGCCACAGGTGATCTGACATTTATATAACACCCTGCTTGAATCTGTCGTTTTGGGGGGCCACTGGTTTATCGCACCAGTTATAAAACTTTTTTTCCAGTAACGTTTGTCACTGTGTGTAGCAGAGGTAACGCAGCAAAACAGAAAAGAAAATTCTGCAGTACCCAAATACACCACCAGTCACAATGCTGCACAATACAAATACACTATAATATGCATTCTATATTAGAAAGTATATTATAAGTGTATTACACCCCTATATACTGCACACCAAACAATAGTACACCTATACCAGTCCTTAAAATGACTTTTGTGGACCTTTTAGCTAGCGATTTGTTTCAATACAGCCTGTCCGTGCTCCACACAGCAACCTCTCCCTACACTGACAAAAAGCAGAATGTAAAATGGCCACCAGATCACGTATATTTATAAGGTAGGGGGTATGTCCATGTGCTGAAATGTCTCAATTGGCTGTCCTGTACCACCTGATGGGTCATGGGTCAAAGTTCTTCTAAATGTAAAATTGCGGATGGGTGCGAATATCGCCAGATGTCCGCCTGTTCGGCGAACCACGAACGAGCAAAGTTCGCCGTGAAACGACCGCCGGGCGAACCGCCAGGCCATCTCTAGTGAAAACACAGACCTCAAATAAGAATGCCTTTTAAAGCAGAACTCCAGTAAAACGGAAATATTAACCACGTCAGCCCCGGAAGAATTTCCCCCCTTCCTGACTAGAGCACTTTTTGCGATTTGCCACTGCGTCGCTTTAACTGACAATTGCACGCGTCGTGCGACGTTGCACCCAAACAAAATTGACGTCCTTTTTTCCCACAAATAGGGCTTTCTTTTGGTGGTATTTGATCACCTCTGCGGTTTTTATTTTTTGCGCTAGAAACAAAAAAAAGTGTGACCATTTTGAAAAAAAACAATATATTTTTTTCATTTTTGCTATGATAAATATCCCCCAAAAATATATAAAAAAAAAATTCTCTCTCAGTTTAGGCCGATATGTATTCTTCTACATATTTTTGGTAAACAAAAATCACAATAAGCGTATATTGATTGGTTTGCGCAAAAGTTATTGCGTCTACAAAATAGGGGATAGTTTTATGGCATTTTTATTAATAATTTTATTTTTTACTAGTAATGGAGGCGATCTGAAATTTTTATTGGGACTGCGGCATTATGGCGGACACATCGGACACTTTTCACGCTATTTTGGGACCATTGTCATTTATACATCAATCAGTGCTATAAAAATGCACTGATTATTGTGTAAATGACACTGGCAGGGAAGGAGGGTTAACCACTAGGGGGCGAAGAAGGGCTTAAGTGTGTCCTAGGGAGTGATTCTAACTGTGGGGGGGGGCTGGGTTACGAGTGACACAACAGTGATCACTGCTCCTGATCACAGGGATGCCTTGTTTACATCTCCCCGTTCTGCAGCTCCTTGACACAATCGCGGGACACTGGCGGACATCGAGTCAGCGGTTCCCGTGGGCACGGTCACGGAGCTTGCGCACGGCGGCAAATTCAAAGGGCCATGCTCCATGCATCCCAGTGCAGATTGTCCCATCCATGTCAGTTGGAACGCAGTGGCTACACCAATTTGATAGTTGCACAGCTCCAACTCAGACAGTGTGCATTCAGGGCCTTGCACCTGCACAGATGTCAAATTGAGAGCAGAGGCCCCTCAGCCACTGCATCCCAATTGACATGGGTGGGACTGCCTGCATGGGTAAACACGGCCCTCACAGTGGGCCTGCAGTGTAGTACGCCCTTGTGAACAAGGTCTCAAGAAAAGAAGGCTTGAATATAAACAATTGCAGCCACCACATCTAAGAACTGGTTTGCTCCAATATATTACATTTATTTGGAGTTTAGATACTCAGGTACATACACAATGTCAGGTTAGGTAAAGTTTTGATGAGTTTCCATCAAGAATGGGCAAATCTCTCCTTTTGCAAGTGCTGGCTGCGCAGACTGTCTGAGGCCAGCCTTTGTGGCCCTCAATGAATTTTATTGTCGCTGAACATGAGCCATCTATAGTACCCATCTACAGCATTAAGATGAGATGGTCTCCGGTGGTCAACGTTTTTCAGTTATGAGTGAGATTGCCACCAGAAATGACAGATATATTCAGTTTACAAGCCCAAGCTATCTCTGCGGACACACAAAATGTTATTAAACTCCTGCCATCTGTTCAGAGCTGCAGTAATTATGTCTGCATGATAATGAAACCTGGTTAAAGCTTCTTGTTAGAGCAGAACACGGCACATTGCAGAGCAGTAGCTTGTTAAGCATGAGGCAGGCAGATACAAATGAGGAGACTAATCTCACTGCTGCTACAGAAGCCAAATCACATTCACAAGGGTGCCATAAAATGCATAGAAATACACACATACATATACCATACCAAGGAACTTTCCACATGCTTTCAACCTTAAAAAAAATGTTTGTGCTATAGGCTAAAATAAGAGTATATTCAAACATTATTTCAATAGCCTATAATTAAATGAAATTGCATTTTTTAGCATTTAAAATAATGTTTAAAGCGGAGGTTCACCCTCAAAATGAACTTTTCCGCTAACCTATCTCCAGCCTTAATAAAGGCTTGTAGCGTTGTCATTTTTTTTTAAATGTGTACACTTACTTGTCTTCAGCCTCACTTCCGGGTCTTCTTCCTTGCGGGGAGTGGGCGTGTCGCTCCTTTTCCCCGACGGGGAGCTCTGCGCAATATTATACAAAGAATAAAGTTCCAAATTTCATTTGTAAATCTGCTCTTTACAATACATAGGCCGCACTAAAAGACCCTTATGGAAAAGACTAAGAGAGCATGTACAGAATATTCAAAATGCATACCCTAAACATAATGTCTCCCGTCATTTTGAGTTATGTCATCAAGGGAACCCAAAGGGTTTGAAATTTTGGGGCATACAAAAATATAGCCCCCATTGGAGAGGAAGCCATAGGGTGAGAGAGATTAGTAAAGCAGAATCCAGATGGATTCATGAGATGAGATCTCTCTCTCCGAATGGTTTAAATATTGACTTTGATCTTAACTGTTTTATATCTGATTTTTAATCCCTGATTTTAACTTTTTAATAATATTTATTTTTATTTTTACTTATATTAACACACATCTCTTATATATAATGAGGTCCTACCTTCATAATTAGGTCCTATCTTACTATGAGCATGTGTCCACTTGTTGGCTAGTGGTGCAGTGCTCCTGTATATAGTATTTGTTGTAGTTATTAGAATCTATATTTCATGCTCGTGATGCTATTTATCCTTCAGTGTAGATTGGGGTATTTGGTCGGCAGCTTGTTTTATATCTATGTGTAATGTACTTTTTATATATATATTATATATGTATTTTCATATTTATATATATTAAGTGTAATTGTTAAATTTTTATATTTCTTTATTTTATTATTATTATTTTTTGCTTCTGTGGTAGTAATACTATATGAAAACCACGGGATGTTGTCTGTATATGCTCATGTGATTAGCTTTAATCTGGGCTGCACGGATCCTTCTGCAGCAGAATTTGAGATATACCACAATTGTTTTGTATAGACAGCGTTTTAAAGTTATTTGTTTTTATTTGTATCATATTAAAATATGTCAATATATATATTTTTTCATAAACCGCAATTGCTGAGATGTTGTGGTGTTTCTGCAATGATGTAGTCATTGGTGCCTCCCCATTGGTCCGTTCGCGCCGATACGAGTGTGTGATTGGCTATTTATAGCCTTAGCAAGCCTCAGTCACACATTGACCCATGATTAAGTCACGTGTCTTGTGACGATACGCGTGGGGGAGGAGCTTGAGTGACGGGATGCACGGAGGTGCCGGATGAGGAGCCTGACAAGCTGAGCAGTACACATGCACACATGCTGAAGCCTTAATATTACCGAGGATTCGTGAGTGATATTCTGAGTATTGTGAGACACCAGTGTTTCATTTACGGTATCACACTATTGGTCTTTTCTGTCTCCCTTTTCTTTGCATATTTGAGCACGTGAATACCTGGTGGAAAGCACATTCTGACCTGACAAGTTTGATTATCACATCATCAAGCTGGTGATATCTCACACACTGTGTGTGTGTGGTCTGGGAAGGTGCAGTTGAGTTGCTTTCAGGATTATAGCAACAAGGGACGATTTACAAATGAAATTTGGAACTTTATTCTTTGTATAATATTGTCTTTCTCCTCCAGTAATTTTGATGTGTTGACACCTCACTTAATTAGTTGTTTTAGCGCATTATCATTTACACATATTTTTGCTTGGTTTAGTTCACCGATATAATTGCAGCTTTTTCATTTATTTATTGGTTAAGTGGTATAATTCTATTCTATTATTAAGTATTCTATTCTAGTATCGGCGGTATTAGCGGGAGTACGAGTACTCCCGCTAATACTCGGTATCGGTCCCGCCACTGCCACCCCACCCCAGTCCTCGTTTATAACGCGCACCCAAACTTTGATTTCTTTTTTTGGTATAAAATTTTGCGCATTATACTCGAATAAATACGGTATGTATTTATTTCAAATTATTATAATAGACATGTGCACAACCAAAAATGTTGTTTCGCTTCGTCTCGTTTCCGTAGATTCTTAAAGATTCATAATTTCGGAAGACGCGAGTTTTCATATTCAGACTCATTCGTATTTTTTATAACAGTTTTATTTTCGTTGATACTGAATGATTCGTAATTCTGTCTAATTTATTTTCTTTGATTCAAAATTCGTAATTTTGTTAGATAATAGTTTTCGTTTATTCGGTACACTACTCGTAATTTAGTAATTGTTACATTTGTGAGATTGCCTTTTCCGTTGATTCGTAACTTTGTTTTGTTTTCGTTGATTTGTGTCTACTACCGTGCTTCGAAAGGATTCGTACTTTCATAAATACATTGCAGTCATTCGCAATCTCGTATTTTAGTTTCATTTTCAACACGCGGCTATAGCCTCCTACTGTGCTTCGAATGCATTCGTACTTTCGTAAATACATTGTGGTCATTCGTAATGATTCGCAATCTTTTATTTTAGTTTCGTTTTCAACACGTGCCTCAGCCCCTGTATGCCATTTTGAGAGGGTGTATCTTGCTTAATTTCTAATAAGTCCTGTACTTACTCCCAGTCCACTCCCTCAGTCACAAGACCTCCTCAAGTCTCCTCCTCCTATAAAAAGATTCAGGAATGCATTGTGACTCAGACACAAAAGAGATAAGCTGATTGGCTAAGATATTAAGTAAGATACATCACTCACTACACTGCCTATTCAAAAGTACGATTCGAGAACACGAAATTACAAACAGATAAAGAAACGAATATATACGAACATACGAAGGTACGAAATTACGAACATACATATTAAGATACACTTTCTTACACTGTCCATTCAAAATAATGATTCGAGAACACGAACAAACTAAATTATGAACATACAAAGAAATTAAATTACAAACACACGAATGAAATACGAACATACGAAATTAAGAACAAAGGATTGAAAATACGGAATACAAATCATTCCTTATAGATGTCACTTTCGTTCTTTTCGGTGTTTCGTATTTTCGTAAGTTTGTCCATTCTTAAGTTCGTATTTTCACATTTTCGTTATTTTGCTTATTGGTAATTTTCGTATTTTGGTTCTTTCATCTATTCGGATGTTCGAATTGATCCAAATGTACGAATACTAACAAATTTGTACGAAAATCCATTTGTTACGAACCGAATCGCACACGTCTATATTATAAAATGTAATATCATTCTCTGTGAATATTTATTTTAGATTATTAGAACAATAGATCATGTATTACTTTATTATCGCTATATTGCCATATCATTATTACTACATATTATCATTACTACATATAGCCACAATCAATAATACATTTTTATAAATTTTTTCACACTAAAATCCCAAATTGTGCGGGAGATCAAATGCAATAAGACAAAAATTACCAAATTAGAACATGTATGCAAAAGAACATTAATAATAATATAAGCCTGCTGCAGAACTATTTTGTCCCAATGTAAGCATTACTGGGAGAACAATTGCACCCATTTGTTTTGATAACCTCTGTTATAGTAGATAAAAGGTAACCCATAATATAAAATATAAAAAATACAGAGACGGGCCCAATGCACTTGTTAAGAAAAACAAAACAAAAAAAGTCCTCGCTTCAACTTGGAATTGGAATGATACAAACATAATTAGCATGCCCCCTGCGCAAGGATAATTTTCAAATTCGTGAAGCGTTCCATATTTAAAAAATAAATAAAAAGACAAAATACTTTTTATGGTTTTGAGCTGCTCTCCTTGCGCTGGCTGGAGCAGTGGTGAAAATGTTGCTTCCAGTGGTATCATGCCCATGTACACAAATTCATCAGTATCTTCTATTAGTTGAATTGGCTTGCAGACACATGCACAGAAACCTAAAGCCGCATAGAGGAAGCCAGCACTGCATTGTAAGGAACGTGCTGAACTGCATGTGTCATCAAAGTCAATGTTATAAACAGAGGCTGTTCTCATCTGTGCACTGCACTGCAGCATGTTTCTGAAAATAGCTCAGGTCTATTTTCTAGTCTTGCTTTCATGTATTTTGAGGCTCACAGAAGTCAATGGTAATGCATGAAAACACATATATTATATTTTTTCATACGTTTCAGCCTGTGGTAACAGGTCATTTTAGAAAAATTAGCAACACATATGCAAAATGTGTTAAAATGTGTTATAACAGAAACACAAATGCTTGAATATGCAGAAATAAACTTAAAGTTATTTAATAAGGAATGCCTCCTTCTTAAAACACTAGTCCTCCAACCACCATTGGCTTTAATACGTCCTTATTCACAAACCTAAAAAAAAAAATCCTAGTGAAGTCCAGAGTCCTGATATGCATATGTGTAGTGGCAGGTGCCAATCCACAATACCAGTAATATACATTTTTGATGCATAGACTGTTTCAACATAGGGAGTCCAAGTATTTTTTGTGCTGGATGTCGCCTATGACATACGGTCAATATTTAAAACAAGAAGTGGGCAAAAAAAGTTCAGGGTCGCCATATTGGACGCAACAATGGAAGTTGTCTGGCTGCCCAGGACTACCTTTATAAGGTGAGAGTCCATGCTGGTATTCTTTAAAAGCTTGGATTTCCTGCTTCAGAGGAAGGCAAGGTGCAGCATTCCTACAGCATGTCTGTTCAGTGTCTCTGTCTTGCATCAGCTACATAGGCGTGCGCACGGGGTGTGGCAGCTGTGCCTGGGCAGAACCTAATCGCCCATATTGCTCTGTGTGCCAGTACCTGGGCTTTTTTCCAGTCAGAAGTACCTCCGGTGCTGGCCCTGTAGTCTACTGTCATTTATAAACACAGACGCATGGCTTCTGTATCTGTATAGGTGACAGCTCTCTTGGTGGCTGCCTGCACTGAACCCTCCTTGATCCGCTGCATGCCAATGAGATGTACACAGCCATGCTAGTTCAACAGAAGCACCTACTGAAGCCTGTGCTCTCCCTGCAGCCTGCAATCTCATAGTTGCCAACTGTTCTGGATTTTCCGGGACATTCCCGGGATTTACACCATTTTCCCAGATTTATTTTGTCACGGAAAATGTCCCAGGAAATCCAGTTTTTCCAGATTTTTTGCCGCCGCGGGCCGCCGCCGCTTAAGGGCCACGGCCAGCAGAGACAATGGCCCGGATTCACAAAGCACTTGCGCCGACGTATCTCCAGATATGCCGCGTAAGTGCAAATATGCGCCGTCGTATCTGTGCGCCGTACCCACAAACTAAGATACGCCTAAAAACAGGCTTAATCCCACCGACGTAACTTGCCTACGCCGGCGTAGGGTGGGCGCACATTTACGCTGGCCGCATGGTGGCGCTGACATTGATTAGCCATTCAAATATGCAAATGAGGAAAATACGGCGATTCACGAACCTGCGCCTGCCCGACGCAGGCTACGAGAGGTGCGCGTAAGTTGTACGGCCGGCATAAAGTTAAGCCCCATAAAGGAGGTGTAACTCAGCAGCAGACATGTAGAGGTCTGCATCAGGGAACACAAGCAGGCGGTTTTTACGTAGTTTAGGTTGGACGTATGTCTGGATGGGCGTAGATTACGTTCATGGCGTAGGCAGTGATCCGGCGTATCTTAGGTAGTTGTTCCGACGTGGTTATGAGCATGCGCACGGGGATGCGTCCACGACACGATGCATGCGCAGTTCGTTCAACGTACTTGTTTGGCTCTCCAACCATCCTTTGCATTGGGTCACGCCTCAATTGCATGGCTTTGCATGGGGCAAGCCTACTCCCCCCTACGCCGGCCTGCGCCTTCGAAATCTACGCCACGCCGACGCAGCTTTGGGAGCACTGGCTTCTTGAATTCCATGCTTGCCTTTCTGCGCTGCGTCGGCATAGCGTACATTGAGATACGCTACGGCGGCGTAATGTGCGCCCGTTCTCTGTGAATCCAGGCCAATGTCTCCGACGGCTGCCATTTTTAAGAAGACCAAAACACGGATGACTAGTACAATAGAAAATAAAGCTGCTCCGCCCACCCCCCGCCCCGCCCAACTGCAGGTCCGTCTGTTATGGAAAGGGAAAGGGGTGGGCGGCGCCGCAGCAGCTTTATTTTCTAATGTACTAGCCATCCGTGTTTTGGCTGCAATAGAAATTAAGCTGCGGCGCCGACCGCCCCCCGTCATGCCCCACTGCAGATCCGTCTGTTATGGAAAGGGGTGGGTGTGGGCGGTGCCGCAGCTAAATTTCTAGCGCAGCCACGTGGCCGCCTCCGCCTCTACTTTGTTCCCTCTCAGGGAACGGGAAACAGTATGTGGCCAAGACAGGAGACACATTGCGGCCAAGACAGGAGACACCGCTACCGATGCAAGGACAGCTCCAATAGGGGGACACCTGACTAAGGGGGGCTCCAATGGGGGGACACCTGACTAAGGGGGGCTCCAATGGGGGGGACACCTGACTAAGGGGGGCTCCAATGGGGGACACACATGATGTAAGGAGGGACTCCGCTGGGTATGCCTGATGTAAGGAGGGACTCCGCTGGGTATGCCTGATGTAAGGGGGGACTCCGCTGGGTATGCCTGATGTAAGGGGGACTACGCTGGGTACGCCTGATGTAAGGACGGACTCTGCTGGGTACGCCTGATGTATGGAGGGACTTCGCTGGGTACGCCTGATGTATGGAGGGACTCCGCTGAGAATGCCTGATGTAAGGAGAGACTCCGCTGGGTACGCTTGATGTAAGGAGGGACTCCGCTGGGTATGCCTAGTTTAAGGGGGGACTCTACTGGGATTGCCTGATGTATGGAGGGACTCCGCTGGGTACGCTTGATGTATGGAGGGACTCCGCTGGGTACGCTTGATGTAAGGAGGGACTCAGCAGGGTACACTTGATGTAAGGGGGGGCTCAGCTGGGTACGCCTGAAGTAAGGAGGGACTCCACTGGGTATGCCTGATGTAAGGAGGGACTCCGCTGGGGGCACCTGATGTAAGGGCGGACTCCGCTGTTGACACACTCAGGGCTAACACTGATTCTGCAATATGGTTAGTTGAATAATTTTATTCTATATTACAATGTAATAATAGAAATAATGCGCTCCAATCATCCTGACACCATAACAACCATGGTGCCGGGATGATTGAAGCGCTAACACCAAGTGTTTGGAGTATCTTTATCTGCTGATTGTTAAACTCTGGAATACACATATTTCTATTGTGGTGTAGGATCTGGGCCTGCTGTCCCTCCATCCTTCCTTCTCTCTCCTTCCCTCCCTCTTTTTTTCTCTCTTTCTTTCTCCCTACATCCCTCATTAATCTCAGACTCTAACCACACACCCTTTGAGCCACGCCCATTTAAGCCACTTCCACCACATGTGTAAACCACACCCATTTTTTCACTATTTTATGCTAGGGTGTGACACACCTACAAACAAATTGGTTGCAATGGGCACAGTGAGGTTGCAATGGGCACAGAGAGGTTGGGCACTTACAGTAGCTGCTGCATTCTCACCCTATGCTTATACTCGAGTCAATACGTTTTCCCAGTTTTTTGGGGTAAAATTAGGTACCTCAGCTTATACTCGGGTCGGCTTATACTCGAGTATATACGGTACATAGGATATCACTGCTCACCATTAGAATTAGCCATAAGGGCCACCCATCTAAAACCTTGATCACTTATTGATACTTTTCGTTGTTTTTTTTTTTTTTAAAGGATCAGACACATGCCGGAACCAGAAGTGCCAGGGCAGCCATCTTGGAATTGGTCTATACATGGTTTTATGGCTTTACCCGCATATATAGGAGGAATTTAATGTTGTATCACTTAAATTACTACACTATAGTCCTTCTTTTAAAAAATGTTTACATGGTTACCACCTTAGATATTTGTGGAGGATATTGGATGGGAATGAAGAGAGGAGATTGGATTAAATAAAATGTGCATATAGAGCCCTTCAGACCAGTGGGCTTGGGAGTCCGGCAAGGTGCACAGGGTTGTTGGTGCAGACGTGGTGGATGGTTATCGCTGAGGATTTGGATGACTATGTTTTGTACTTTAATGTATATCAAAATGTGAACATATGGAATATGAATATTGTTTCAAAGACATATTACACTATTATAGAAATGTATTGGTTACATTAGTGGTGATGAGCTAGTACATTGGTGGAAAGAAGTTGGTGGAGAGAATAAGATATATGCAAGACTACATTTTTATTGGATAAGAGTAGATGAACAAAGGGAAAGCATTTTACATGGAGGAGCATGGATTGTGGCACAAGGTATTCAATTAAATGTGAGCACAATATAATTTGGTTTGTAGCATTTCAGTCAGAGCAAAGTACAATATTTTATATTTTGTTTGTTTTTTTATTGCTTTCCTATGATGTGGTGGTTTGAGGAAGAGACAAAGTATATGAAATAAAGACATGATGCACATCAAGGTTTATTACATCAACAAGCCTTATTCGACCCATATGTGTGAAGGGTTTTTATAACTGGTGAGAATTATAAAGCAACATCTTCTGGACTTTGAATATAAATTGGGACTGTTTATATAGCGATGGTTTCTGACATTTTATCTCAGGGGGGCATGGTGTTTCCAGCTGCTGAGGAGAATATTTGTATCTCCAGTGCGCTGATATTTATATAGAGCATGTTACTGACCTGTTGCCAAGAAACATAATTAGTTGCAAAATGTTCTTACAGTTTTTCCCTGTTAGTGCCACTTAATATGTAAGCTTTTTGTTGCCCTTTCCCAACTTTATTGTTAATGTGTTGCTGCCATAAATTTCAAAATTCCCTTATTTTTTTCTTGAAGTGGTACATTTTCTCAGTTGAAACATTTATTTTCTATTGTGAATAAAATATAGGTTTGAGACTTGCAAATCATTGCATTCTGTTTTATATACATTTTTCAAAGCATACCAACTTCTTTTTAAATTGATCTAGCTAGATCTAGATTTTACACAGCTAGATCTGTCAAACTATTGACATTTCCCCTTATAGAATGAGTCAACCATACAGCTAACCGTAGTGCTATTTTCCAATCCTAATCACCATGTAGCTATATTTGCACTCAGTAACTAGCAGCATTCTCATTTAATTAACACATACTGTAGGTCTCCCATTTGAAGTGTTGCTCAATAATCACGCTTTTTTATACTATGAATGTGTAAATATTGGTCTATCAGTACGTTATCTTAATAGCTTATGAAATATATATAGCACAGACATACACCACCAACATAAGCTTTGTGTTGTTCGCAGAGCTTTTTTTCTCAGAAAATAGGTGCAGGAACTCAACCACGACCCCGTTCAGATTTCACAAACAGTAGAAGGGTCTTAAAGGGGCATTAAATACCAGGATTGCATTACATACAGAATGCAGAGTTCAGGTGGTTACACACAGAGTGCAGAGCTGTCACTTGTAAACACAAAAACCAGACTTCTGTGTTTACAAGTGATTGTGGTGAGCAGGCACCAAAGGGTCTGAGCCAGAGGTGGTGGAACTGAGTTCCCCCTGAAAAAAAGCCCTGGTTGTACGGTATGTAAATGACATACTGTACTAATAAAACACCCCAATTGGGTACACAATTGGGAATTCATATTCTTCTTAAGAAATGTTTCTTTTTTCTAGCTCCGTGAGATTGACATTTTGGGATCCAAACCAGTTCTGTTATCACTGTACAAACTTTAAATTGGGAACACAAGGCAATTTTTTACAGTCTAGAGGAACCTTTTATTTTAAATCAGCAAAATACATTCCATCTGCATCAAATGAAAAGGTGTGGAATATCATACAATTTGTTTTCTATGGAAAGCAAGCATGGTAAAAAAAAAACTGTCCACTGCTAGCATGTTGCAGAGATGGAAGCAGAGGTCTCTCTGCAAAGACCTAACACTTTGCCTGCACCTCAGGCTGTTCCTCCATAGTATACTTGGTAGCATATTCATGTTTAATATGGCAGGCAGTCTTGAACAGTAGTGTCTAATACTGGAATTTTTTGGTAAATTATTAAACTACAGAAAAGGTTAGTATGAAAACAAGGAGTTGTCCTCACTGCAGTTGGGGATTTTACAAAGCAGTGTTGGCAGCTAGTGCACATGCTCAGTTTTCAGTGCATTTTTTAACTTAAGCATTTCCTTTCCTGATCACATTTGAGCAGGCCATGTGACTATAGAGTCACAATGTGGGCGTATATATAGTGGTAAATGACAGCCCACTTCCTCCCTTCTCTTCCATTGATATTCTTATGCCCTGTACACACGATCTGAGTTTCCGTTTGAATAAACCCTGACAGTTTTTTTTCGACGGAATTCCGTTCAAGCTGTCTTACATACACACTGTCACACCAAATTCCGAGCGTCAAAAACACGGTGACGTACAACACTACCTCAGAGTGCCATACAGATGAACAGAATTTCCGATAGAATTTTTTTCCATCAGAAAAAAAAGAGAACATGTTCTCTTTCTAACTCAATCGGAATTTCCGATGGGGCATACACATGGTCGGAATATTCGATGAAAAAATTCCGTTGGACTTTTTCCATCTGAAATTCTGATTGTGTGTACAAGGCATAAGACACAAACTGTAGGAGCGTGACACAGCCTGTGACTGGCATGTTATTGCCAAAAAATAAATAAAGATTTAATTTCAAATATTAATTTGTATGAAAATGTTAAATGTTTTATTTATAGATTTATTATTTATTTTTATTCTATGACCCACATGTGACCAGCAGCAGAGGACTAGAAGCTCCTCCTGCTTAAGTTTCCCTGCAGACAGGCTGGGAAAGAGCTGGGTCCTGTGACAGCTGTATATTGATTAGGAAAGAAGGTACTTAGATGGGTTTTTTAATAAAATTATTACATTGCTATTAGCCATGTACAGAAAGAGAACTGATAATGTAAATTCACCAGTATGTGTTTAGCATCACTTTAAGTTCATATTATGGCCAGCATACCTCCCAGCTTTCTGAATTGTAAGAAGAAGATGCCGATTAGCAAAAAGCATACTCATGCCATGCCCCCAGTTATGCCAACCATAAAGAGTTAAAAAATGATTGATTAACCCCTTTACAACAATAGGTATATGTGTTATGAAAAGATAGGTGCGTTTTAATACATAGCTGCCATATTTATGCATTGTTCTCTTGTTCTGGGGTGTGCACCATAGGTGCACCGAGACCTGTTATCACGTACCTTCAGACAGAGCCTGAAGAGCAGAGGAAGGCCACTCATACATCTCCGGTTCAAGGACCACTGAGGTTGCAACAGCGGCCGCAAGAGCGCGGTGAGGTAGGAGTGCTTGCATTGTTCTCCGTTGGTAGGTGTATAGGAGAAGCAGGTAGTAGTAGATGCAGCAGGTGCGGGTTCACTCGGATGCAGAGGTAATGCAGATGCCATGTCCTGCGGATGCAGGTGTTCTGCGGATGCAGAGATGACACGGGTGCCAGGTGCTGCGGGTGCAGGGGCGAGGAGACTGGTGCAGAGTCAGACAAGCCAGGGTCATACACAGAAAGGCAAATACAGCAAAACGTTAGACAGAGAATAGTCAAAGTTCAGGCAGAGGTTTACATCAGGAGATCAAGCAGAATCAGAGTCAAGACGAGCCAGGGTCAGGTTTGGAGATAATCAGGATACTCAGGAAAAGCCAGGTCAACAAGATCAAGGATAGGCACAGAATACAGGATACAGGGGAATACTGCAGATCAGACAGCAAAGGCCTTAGTGCAATTGTCATCCTTATATATGCCATTTGGTGCCAGTGTTAATGGGCCAAATGGTCCTTCGTCAGAATTTTCCTGACACCTGTTTTCTAGCTGACACAGACAGACAGCTCGTGGTCAACCACTGATGATCAGGAATTGATAGGATGGCTGCTGATGTCATCAGCACTGTGCAGCCAATCACAATGCAACATGATCAGTCGACCCCCTCTACTGGCATTGTCCACCCTAGCCAATTTAGGTCACCAGGCTAAAGGAGCTATATATTAACAGTTTTTAAAAAAAAAACACTAGTCTTCTTTTTTACTAGTTTAATGTGATTGTATCTGTGCAATGATTTTGCACAGATCAGCTTGGGTCCTCCTCTTCTGGGGTCCCTTGCCAGCATTTCTGGCTCCTCCTCTTCTCTGTGTGCCACCATAAGAAGCTGCTTTCCATTGTGGCACACATGTGGGCTCAATCCCGAGCTGTAACCACTTACACACACTGTTTGGTTCAGCCTCGCCCTTCCTGCTATCTTGTCACTGGATTAATGTCAAGTACAATGTAGGTAGTGAGTGTACAGCTTGTAAGGCTTCTTCCACACGAGGCGGACTCCGTTGCTACGGAGTCCGCCAGCTCCTGCCGGCTCAGCAGGAGATCTCTTCACTGAGCCGGTGGATGACAAGTCCCTCTCTGCTCACTGAGCGGGGAGGAGCTTGTGCAGCGCCGCTGTCTCCTATGGAGAGATCTGATGAAAACGGACAGCATGTTCATTTTCATCAGATCTCACCCGATCCAATCTGCAATGGACGGATGGGGACGTATCACCATCCGTCTGATTTTGGCGGATCGAATCGGATCGGGTCGGATGTCAGAGGATATGTCTCCGCTGACATCCGACGCTCCATAGGACTGCATGAAGCAACCATTCAGGTCCGCCGACAAAACTGACAGGCGGACCTGAACGGTCTGAACGTGTGAAGGGACCTAAAACAGTGTAAATTTGCTGTCCCCTCAAAATAACTCACACAGCCATTAATGTCTAAACCTCTGGCAACAAAAGTGAGTACACCCCTAATTGAAAATGTCCAAATTGAGCCCAATTAGTACTTTTCCCTCCCCAGTGCCATGTGACTCATTAGTGTTACAAAGTCTCAGGTGTGAATGGGGAGCATGTGTGTTAAAATTGCTGTTATCGCTCTCACTCTGTTCACTGGAAGTTCAGCATGGCACCTCATGGCAAAGAACTCTCTGAAGATCTGAAAAAAAGAATTGTTGCTCTACATAAAGATGTTCTAGGATATAAGAAGATTGCCAAGACCCTAAACTGAACTGCAGCACGGTGGCCAAGACCATACAGCAGTTTAACAGGACAGGTTTCACTCAGAACAGGCCTCGCTATGGTGGACCAAAGAGTGCACATGCTCAGCTACATATCCAGAGGTTGTATTTGAGAAATAGACATATGAGTGCTGCCAGCATTGCTGCAGAGGTTGAATGGGTGGGGGTGAGCCTGTCAGTGCTCAGACCATACGCCGTACACTGCATCAATCTGATCTGCATGGCTGTCGTCCCAGAAGGAAGCATTTTCTAAAGATGATGCACAAGTACTGTAAGCCTGCAAACAGTTTGATGAAGACAAGCAGACTAGGGACATGGATTACTGCAACCATGTCTTGTGGTCTGATGAGACCAAGATAAACTTATTTGGTTCAACTTATTTGGACACCATCAAAAAAACTTGATGGTGTCAAGCATTTCAAGCATGTGTTGTGGCAACCAGGTGAGAAGTAAAAAGACAAATGTGTCTTGCCTACAGTCAAGCATGGTGGTGCGAGTGTCATGGTCTGGGGCTATGACTGCTAACATGTACTGTGATATACTGAAGCCGAGCATGATCTCCTCCCTTCAGAGACTGGGCTGCAGGGCATAATTCCAACATAACAACCCTAAACACACATTTAGACGACCACTGCCTTACTAAAAAAGCTGGTAAAGGGTAAAGGTGATGGACTGGCCAAGCATGTCTCCAGACCCTAATCCTATTGAGCATATGATAATGTGGGGCATCCTCAAACGGAAGGTGGAGGAGCGCAAGGTCTCCAACATTCACCAGCTCATACTCACTTTTGTTGCCAGCGGTTTTGACATTAATGGCTGTGTGTTGAGTTATTTTGAGGGGACAGCTAATTTACATTGTTACACAAGCTGTACACTCACTACTTTACATTGTAGCAAAGTGTCAAATATTTAAATATATGTTTTTTGTTAAATATTTACAAACATGTGAGGGGTGTACTCACGTATGTTAGCTACTGTGTAAGTAGCTAACATACGTAGCTACTGTATAAGCGCAATGGTAATGGTTCCACAGGTGTGGGAGTATGGTGCGTTCGCTCTCCCGGCGGATCATGGCACAGGGGCATGGAGGATGCAGGAGGCTCCATAGGCCTCCAGATGGCGGCGGGCAGTGAATGTGTGGAGCCGACCGCATCCTGTATAGTGACACAATTAGCCAGCCAGGCTCTAAAATTTAGATTGGGGCTGAGGCAGGGAATGTCCGGGGACACGCAGGGCAACATTCTAGGCTCACCAGGCAATGCTGTGGGAACAGATTGTTGGAGGATTAACAGAGATCTTCACCAGCGCGTCCTCCTCAGCTCACATCCGGACAAGCCCGTCCATGGTAAAGGTTCAAAACCACACTAATTCTCCACAAGTTTGGGCTACAATAAATAAAAATAACTAATCATGGCATATGTTATACTAAACTAAAACAGTGACACGTCAAGATGAATATACACATAAGAATGCATATATACATAAATGGGTAAAACATAGCACAATACTAAAGGGAACATAGGGGTGCTTAATGTACTTACCATTACAGGCTGTCAGGAAATGAATAGCGACTATAAGGGTCCTTTGGGAACATTATGCTGGCCCGAACCAACGTCAACTAAATGCCTGTGCTCACCAAACCTTTTGCAAAGTGTGCGAATTTTGCAGGCCTATGTACTGTAAGCCACAAGGACATGACATGCAATGGACAACAAATTCAGTTGAGTATGTATGAAAGTCAGATATGGTGTGACATTTACCCCTAGAACAGAAATCTTTTTGTGCCATGGGTCTGTATGATGAATTTGCCATTAAACTCAAAGTAATTATGGGTCAGACAATTGTTAGTAGCTTCTAAGATAAATTGGGCATGGCGCAGGTTCAGCAGTGGATCATCATTAAGAAAATGTTGAATGGCTTTCAGGCCATGAATGTGTATAATGAAGCTACATCAAGAGAAAACCACAAGTACAATTGTTCCCAGGAATAATCCTTGAGCACCTTTAACAAGTGTATGCTGTCTTTAACCACTTAAGCCCCGGACCATAATGCTGCCTAAAGACCCAAGGTGTTTTTACAGTTCGGGACTGCGTCGCTTTAACAGACAATTGCGCGGTCGTGCGACGTGGCTCCCAAACAAAATTGGCGTCCTTTTTTCCCCACAAATAGAGCTTTCTTTTGGTGGTATTTGATCACCTCTGCGGTTTTTATTTTTTGCGCTATAAAAAAAATAGAGCGACAATTTGAAAAAAATGCAATATTTTTTACTTTTTGCTATAATAAATATCCCCCAAAAACATATATACATTTTTTTTTTCCCCTCAGTTTAGGCCGATACGTATTCTTATACCTATTTTTGGTAAAAAAAATCGCAATAAGCGTTTACAAAATAGGGGATAGTTTTATTGCATTTTTATAAAAAAAATTTTTTTTACTACTAATGGCGGCGATCAGCGATTTTTTTCGTGATTGCGACATTATGGCGGACACTTCGGACAATTTTGACACATTTTTGGGACCATTGTCATTTTCACAGCAAAAAATGCATTTAAATTGCATTGTTTACTGTGAAAATGACAGTTGCAGTTTGGGAGTTAACCACAGGGGGGCGCTGTAGGAGTTAGTGTTCCCTTAGTGTGTGTTTACAACTGTAGGGGGGTGTGGCTGTAGGAATGACGTCATCGATCGAGTCTCCCTATAAAAGGGATCACTCGATCGATGCAGCGCCATAGTGAAGCACGGGAAAGCCGTGTTTACATATGGCTCTCCCCGTTCTTCAGCTCCGGGGAGCGATCGCGACGGAGCGGCTATAAACAAATAGCCGCGCCGTCGTCCCGGATCGCTCCCCGAGGGGACACCCCACCCACGTCTAGGCAGGGACGTACAGGTACGCCAATGTGCCTGTACGCGCCATTCTGCCGACGTATATGTACATGCGGCGGTCGGGAAGGGGTTAACATAGGAAGAAGATTTTGGGCTGATGGCTGCAAAAAATAATCAATGTATAAATAAATAGCTGGTAATACTCTCCATCAGCAACTACGATCGGTCTGCCTGGTGGATGTAGGGGGTCCTTATGGATTTTGGGTAGATGATAGAAATAGGGCCTGTGACAGAAGTTGTGCTTGAGGAAAGAGGTTTCCATTTTATCTATAATACCCTCAGATGAGGCCCTATTATATTGTGTGCTTCTGTGATGAATTTGGGAAGGGGCTCATAAGGCAATTTTATGTATGTGTTTGTGTCTGAAAGTAATCAGATGAACTCTTGGAGATAGTCAGACTTGTTTTGAACTACGATACCACCACCCTTGTCTGCAGATCTAATAATAACGTTTTTATTCTTAGTGAGATTATTGAGAGCCATGTATTTGGGGTGGGTAAGATTGGAAGATGAAGAGCCTGGGGCCTCCGACGGTCATAGAGATGACCGAAAATCTCTATGCTCTTCATCCGGCAGCGGTGGATTCTTTTTCTGGGTCCTTGATAGCACGGGCGAGCCCGAAGAAGCACCGGAGAGTTGCTTATTGGCAGAGCAGCGCCGGCAGCAGCTCTCTACGCGCCTCTGAGTCCTCCCACCCCGCTTCCAGTCGTGAGTGACATCAGGTTGCTGGGACTACGAGGAACCTCTGTAGGGGGAGTGAAGTGCAGCGTGCTGACTGACAGAGAAGGGAGGTGTAGGGCTTTTGCCGGGTGCAGGAGCGGTACTCAGCACATCTTACAGACAGCTTTACAGGTACAGTGGCTCCGGCTAGTGTGTATAGTGACACACAGTTGTGAAGCACAGTGTCAGCACTTCACCTGCACCCCCTCCCTCCAGCAAATTGTACTACCCAGGGCATCCGTCCCTTCCTCCCTCCCCACCCCTTGTACCGGCCCTGGGTCTTGGTGTTTGAAAGATCTCTTGTGTTAATTTTATACTGTAGATTTTTCTGGAGAAATAATTGATCTCACCATTGGAAATTGGCTGCATTGTATGTGTCCTCTATTTTATGAAGTTGGGCACACAAATGTTAATAAGAGGTACAGGGTATTGAGTACGAAGGTGAAAAGAAATCAATGGGAAACTAGGTGTAGTTTGTCTAAAATGCCATATTTTGTTGATTCAATAGCATGAACAATATCCATATTAGGTGGAAAAGTACAAGCATGTGCCTAAATATCTGAGATATCAGTGTCACTAATATAGTGTGGCTAATGCAAATAAGTTGAATAGAATAAACAAATAAATAGATACAATCATAATACCTTATAAACAAGTTATATAAAAAAATATATGTGTACAGGAACTATACATTAAACTGTCCCAAGTGTCTACCTAGTGTCCCAAGTGTCTACCCAGAAGAGTTGAAGCTGTTCTAGCTGTAAAGTGTAGGCCAACTCAATATTGAACCCTACAGACCAAGACTGGGATGCCATTAAAGTTCATGTGCGTGTAAAGGCAGGTGTTCCAATACTTTTGGTAATATAGTATATGTTTTAAACAAAAAATTATTGCTGTGCCTTAAAAAAATAAATAAATAAAACCCTCCTCTAAGGCTTTCCCCAAATCTTTGAACAGAACACTTTATAACCACCAATTAGTAGACACCTGGAGAGCCTATAACATTGGCATAAAGTCTTACACATTCTACTCTCATCCTCATAATAGCTTTGCCCGTCTTGACTACATCTTCTGCACTCCAATCCTGCTGGCCAATTCTTCCAATGCCGATATCCATACATGTCCGTGGTCTGATCATAATATAGTCTCCTTTAATACTTCGCACATAGGTCTAGCCAACACAACACACTCTTGGAGAATGAATGATTCCCTACTCACAGACCCATCTAGCAAACAACAAATTCTATCTCACCTTGAGCAATATTTTACGCACAATGTAACACCCGACTTGTCTCCTGCAACTATATGGATGGCACATAAAGCGGTAATGAGAGGCCATTTGATAAACATTGCCGCTATCAAAAATAAGGCCAAGCTTGCAGATATCAGATCTCTCACGAAAGAGTTAGATCACTTATATCACAGACACAACCAAAATCCTTCTAATGATCTCCTTAAACAGATCCAAGAGAAACGCACCTCCTTAGACACGTTATTAACAAATGACACTGAAAAAACTCTCAGATGGTCAAAAGCTAGATTCCTCCTCAACAGCAATTCTTATTCCACCATGTTTGCCAGAAAGTTAAATCAATCTATGAAACCCGCACACACATACAAACGAAGGAACTCAGCTGGTAACATGGTGTCCCATCCCAAAGAGGTCATGAAACTGTTCACAGACTTCTATAAAAATCTTCTCTCATCGCCCCAATCACCTCCAAAACAATCCTCCCTAGACTGGCTTAATGACATTTCATTGCCCACACTTACTAGAGATCAAATGGATTCCCTTAATGCCCCTTGTACAGATATGGAGGTTAACAGAATCATTGGTACGTTAAAGACATCCACAGCCCCAGGCCCCGAAGCCTTTTCCTCTTCTTATTATAAAAAAATTGCCTCTACCATTGCCCCACACCTTACTAAATTATTTAATAATATTTTACAGGGTGGCCAGTTCCCTCCCGAGATGGTTTTGGCTAACATGTCCTTGCTTCCCAAACCAAATAAAGATCACTCCACCCCCCAAAATTACCGCCCAATATCGGTTATTGACAATGACTTAAAAATATTTGGCCGTATCTTAGCAGACAGATTGTCTGCGTAATCTCCCCATTAGTAGACCCTGACCAAACGGGCTTCATTCCCAACAGACAAATAACAGACAACATACGACTGACCGCTAATATCAACTTACACTCCAAATCCACGCTTTTGCTCAGTCTGGATATACATAAAGCATTTGACAGTGTAAGCTGGTCATATCTTGACACCTTACTCCCCAAATATGGTATCATGAATGAATTCCTTCATGGATTTAAGGCTCTCTATCATAACCCCCAAACTCGCATCAAACTCCCAGGCAACAACTCTGACTTTTTCCCCCTGACGAAAGGCACTAGACAGGGTTGTCCACTCTCCCCCCTACTCTTTGCCCTTGCAATTGAGCCCCTCGCCTGTGCTATCAGAAACAATGTTGACATCAAAGGAGATTCTAAAGGTCTCAAGGAATACAAACTGAGTCTTTATGCGGATGATGTTCTCCTGTTCATTACTAACCCTCTTATCTCCCTACCCA
The DNA here is from genome assembly GCF_905171775.1 of Rana temporaria. NCBI lineage: Eukaryota > Metazoa > Chordata > Amphibia > Anura > Ranidae > Rana > Rana temporaria. The sequence goes on from NC_053491.1 coordinate 246,966,343, forward strand.
ATCTGACTAAAACTCTAGACATCTTCCATGACCTGACAGGTCTAGGTGTAAATCTATTGAAGTGCTCAGCTTTACCGATTAATATCCCTTCAACCTTAATAGCCTCACTTAAAGATAAATTCCCATTTAATTGGCATGTCGATTTGTTTAGATACTTGGGCATTCAGATTACACCCCTGTATAACTCTATATACCAAGCAAACTATCCCCCCTTATTTAACAATATTAAAAATTTACTTAAACTTTGGTCATCATACCAAATTTCATTCTCGGGCAGAATAGTCGCTGTAAAGATGATGATATTACCCAAGCTTTTGTTCTTTTTTAGAGCCCTCCCTCTTATTTTACCTAAAAAAACCACTAGATTCACTTCAAAGAGAGACTAACAGATTTATTTGGCAGAACAAGAAACCTAGATTTAGTTACTCTCTTATGTTTAGACCTCACTTAAAGCGGAAGTTCACCCATTTGTAAAAAAAAATGTTTTATCCCCTTAGCTTCCTGCTCGTTCGGTCTAGGGGAATCGGCTATTTGTATTAAAATATGAGCAGTACTTACCCGTTTTCGAGCTGCATCTTCTTCCGTCGCTTCCGGGTATGGGTCTTCGGGAGCGGGCGTTCCTTCTTGAGTGACAGCCTTCCGAGAGGCTTCCGACGGTCGCATCCGTCGCGTCACTCGTAGCCGAAAGAAGCCGAACGTCGGTGCGGCTCTATACTGCGCCTGCGCACCGACGTTCGGCTTCTTTCGGAAAGTCGTGACGCGATGGATGCGACCGTCGGAAGCCTCTCGGAAGACTGTCAATCAAGAAGGAACGCCCATTCCCGAAGCCCATACCCGGAAGCGACGGAGAGGATGCATCTCGTAAACGGGTAAGTACTGCACATATTTTAAAATAAATAGCCGATTCCCCTAGTAAAAACGAGCAGGAATCTAAGGGGGAAAAGTGCCCTCTAAGGGTGAACCCCCGCTTTAAAAGGTGGCCTTGGCATCCCAAACCTGTGGCTTTATTACTTATCTGCCAGATTTACCCAACTAGCCCAATGGTATGCCCCTTCACTCCAAATTCCTTGGCTCCAGTTCGAGGAGGAATCTATCCTACCTTATAACCTACAAGGACTCCTCTGGTCCAAAACCATCCCACCACAAAAAATAAGAACATTAAACCGTATTGTCGCCAACTCTCTCCAACTATGGATCAGACAGGTCCCAAAGTTTAAGCTATCTTCTGACACTCCCCCCTGGCATCATTCCTAGGTGACCCGCGTTTTCCCCCCCTAGATAGAACTCAAAGTCTAAACTTACTAACGGTTTGGAAGTCACATAACCTAACCCACTTAAAATCGCTCTCTCACCTTAACTCATTTCTCACTTTCTCCAACCTACAAACAAAATATGACCTGTCTCTTGGGGAATTTGAAAATTACACAAAAATTAAGGAGTTCTATCAGAAATACTACTCACTTACACTTCACCCCCCTTATACTCAATTTGAACAAATCTGTATCTCCTCCCCTCGTGATAGGGGCTTGATCTCCAGAATATACAAAAGCTTGAATGAAACAAATATGCCTGAGAAGTCACATCCCATGTTACAATCGGAATCGGATTTAAACAATTCATTTTCTCTGGAGCAATGGGATACCATTTTCACTAATCTCCATAGATGTACCAAAACAACATCTATCAGAGAATCAGCAATTCAATTGCTCTATAGATGGTATCTTACACCAGCTAAACTTAATTAATTTTACCCTTCACTATCTCCACTCTGCTTCAGGGGATGTCCCGCCCATGGTACGCTATTGCATATATTTTGGGACTGTCCCCATTTAAAGGACACTTGGCACAAGGCCAGCATTGTAATTGACAAAATTGCCGGCCGTAGTATCCCTCTTACACCCCTAATCTGCCTCTTATTCTGCCCTATTCAGGATATTCCAATATCAAGCACAAGACTTATCCACACATTTCTCACCTCCATTCATTGGGCCATAGCCTTTAATTGGCGCTCCACTTTGGTGCCCTGGCCACAGATTCTCAGCCGTATGACAAACATCAAACTCTCAGAGAGAATTCACCATACGCTATATGATTCTATGCCCCAGTATCAAAAAGTTTAATTATTACTAACCATAACCCTTTCTTCCTATAAAATGTTAATTATCAATGATACCTGTATACATTCCTGTACCATCATTGTTATTTTGTTTGTACCTTGACTTTTTCTACAATAAAATCGTTTGTAAACAAACAAAAAAAAAATAATGCATCCATGACAGTATATTATAAGACTTTAGGGATGTGGCACTTTTAATCAAAATTAAGGGTTCTACTTACCCAGCAAGTGACTTGCTAGGGTGGGGTACTCTAAGGAGGAAGGAGTGCTTGTGAGCATACCTCCCAACTGTCCCTGATTTCGAGCAATGTCCCTCTGTCCTCATTTGTCCCTCATTTTGGTCTGATGTATATACACCGGTTTTAAAAATGCACTATTTGTCTATCACAAGGTGTTTTACAGTGTTAAACCTTTCATCCCATTTCTAAATTGCTGTATTTGTACATTTAAAAAAATAGTTGTAGCACTACCCCCCGAAGGAGCTGCTGGTTTAGATTTGGGCCTTGCACGTTACCTCGCTCTTCATTGTCTAGGGGATGAGATGAGAGTCTAAGAACTTCAATGTCCACACAAGTTGCAAATCCTTTTTCTGTCAGGTTTTATTTCACACAAACTTGTCTAGGTAGAGGGATGGAGGGTTAGGGGAAGGTTCAGGCACACAATGCAGATCACTGGAGAACTTCTAAGTTTCAAAAGTCACACTCACCACTTTCCTCATTGTTTGATATTTAAAAAAAAAAAAAATCCTTTAACATCATCTTTATTTTTTTAAGGACAAAGGAGGAGTAGATGAAGCCTTGGACACTGTTAACTTACACCTACCAGCACCAATGTCATGATGCTGAAAGATAATGTATTCCAGAGGGTAGGCCTGCGAGTCTGCCAGCAGCCATAAATTACTGGGACTGGAACCAAGAACCATATAGGAGAGTGTTCAAAATGACAGTATACATTTAAATCACAAAAAAAAAAAAATCAGAAATAACATTTTCCTTAATAACCAGCCCACAATATTATTTGAAGCAGCTACCAGAACCCAATAGAGCCGTTTTGCCAGGCATACAACATATATCAGAATCACAGCAACCCCCTGCTAAGACATATTGAGGCAGAAAATGAGGAAGTCTCCTATTAATTATAGGCTGCACATGCGAATAGTGATACACATACACAACTATTCCTGTGCGCTGATTCACCACAGAGCCTAATGCTTTTGTGCTTCAATCCTTTTAGCCTAAATACTGTGACACACTTTTAATCTCCCCTCCCGGATGTGTGTTTAGCTTTTCATTCTGATAACTGCATCTGCCATTTCAGTCTTATAATCGGGGTCCTTTGGTTGCCAAGCAGCAGGACGATGATTTCTGTAACCTACTGGGATCCCATCAATGAAGCCATCCTCTGGACAAGATTATTCAGAGTCATCTGCTGATATTTACTGTCACAGCTGTGGAGAGCATGCTTGAAAATGCGTGCAAATTTGTAACCGGTTTTATGTTATAGCTTCGAAGTATAGAGAAGATTGGTATTACAAGCCTATCCAGCTGTGACAATCATAGGGGGACACTTAACATGCATTTATTCCATTAAAGAAAATATTGGTTTAATCTACTTTATTGCCTGGAAATTATGTAATTAAATCATGTTATTTCTGTTTTACAATATATATATTATTAATGATTATAATATAGGTGGGTATACAATATGTACTGATATGTACGTTAAAAAAGAATGTAGTTGTATTTAATAACACCAGTTATTATGCAGAATACCTGGTAGTGTGGTATTAAGATAGGTGTCTATGACGTTAGCAACAACATTTTAAATAATGACAGTGAAAATGAGATGCAAATGAATGGTAATCATACTCTATTCACATGACTCCATTTGCGAGAGGGAGCAGAACAGGTGTGTTCACAGAATCCATATCACATAGAAGAGAGGTGAATCCATTCTAAGAAGCGTAATTCAGTGTCAGTAGAAATGAATATGAGAAAATTGAACATCTGTGTTGTGCATTTCACTCATTGGCTTATTTGTCGACATGGTATAAAAACGATAGAAAAAGATAC